>NW_006921845.1:3465055-3518178 GCF_000298275.1 Orycteropus afer afer | reverse complement strand
AAAAAAAAAAAAAACCACAATTGAGATTTTTCAACCCAATTGAACAATCTTCATTACAAAGTTAAATTTATAGCTATTAATCCCTTTTTCTTGATTTCATACAAACCCATGTAAGAACAAGGACCAAATAGAAAATCTTTAAAAAATAAAACCAAAAAGATTCTTACTAAATGAATTCCCAATTGCATAGGAATATACTAAGTGAATGTTCTTTAGAAGGTCATGGGATATGTAAGTAATAAAAGAGAAGAATTTTGTAGGAAACTTAGAAAATTGATTATCAAAGCATTATTTGCAACATTCCTTAGATTTAGGATAATATCAAACAGCCCATCTCCTCCATGGTGATACTAACCTCTTTAAAAAAAAGAATCATAGGAAGGCACTGTTTAAGGGTATGTACGAGTTTCTGTTAAGGGTGATAGAGAATTTTGAAAATGAATAATGGTAATGGTTGCACAATATGGTGAATGTAGTTAGTATAATTGAATTGCATGTGCAAAAATGGTTGAAATAACTTATTATATATATATGTGTATATATATATATATGTAGATATATTTATATATATGTGTGTGTATATATATATATGTATATATGTATGTATATGTGTGTGTGTGTGTATACATATATGCAACCAAAATAATTTTTTTTAAAAATCAAAGTATAATTTCATTAATTTGGGTCAGAATAATTCAGAATCGAAGTTAATTCAAACCAGACAGCTAAGCATACTTTTTGTACAAAGGCTTTGAACCGGTTCATTTCAGTTCAGCCCCTGCTGAGAATTTGGATTTCCACCCCAGATATACTGAATCGGAATCAACATTTTAACAAGATCTCCAGGCAATTCCTATATACATCTATGAGAATCACATAGGGATCTTATTAAAATGTAGATTCTGATTCAGTATATCTGGGGTGAAAATGCAAATTCTCAGCAGGGAGTTGACCCAGAATGAATCAGTTCAAAGCTCTGTTTTATACTGCCAATATTCTTTAAAAGATCAATGAGTACCAATAAGGTAAAAAATATATATGCTTTAGAGTGCTTGAGCAGTGTTTATACACAAATAGATGATCTATTATAAAATTGCTGTATTCACTCATGAAAAAAGTTACATCAAACTGCTAAATGACAATACTTTGTTAAGTCTGAATACAACATGGAGGGTGAGGGGAAGAGAGCTCAGTGCTGTGAAGATGAGATTCCAGTATTTCTTGGGTCATTTACCTGCTGTGTTATCTTGGAGAAAATCACTTGATCTCTCTGGAGTACCATGGCTTCTCTATAAAAGGACACTTTAATATAAGCTACCCAAGGATCAGAGGGCTTCTTGAGTCCTGTGGCTTTCAGGTCTCGGTACAAATTTCCTCTAAATAAGTAAAGTGTATTTCTTTTAGATCATTTTCTTAGTTCAAATTTCTTGTAAATTTAGACTGACTTTCCCACAAATGTACAGTCCCTGAGTGGTGTAAATGGCTAACACTCTTGACTGCTAACTGAAAGGTTGTTGTTGTTATGCACCGTCGAGTCAGACCAGACTCATACTAACCCCTCCTTGGGTTTCTGAGGCAGTATCACCATGGAAGTAGATTGCCCTATCTTCCTTCCAAGGAGTAGCTGGTTAGCAATCAACTGCCTTAGGCACTACGCTACTAGAGCTCCCTATGCTACCAGAGCTCTGACTGAAAGGTTGGAAAATCAAATCTGCCAGAGGCATCTTGGAAGAGAGGCCTTATTCTGCTTTCAAAAAATCAGCCATTGGAAACGCTATGGAGCACAGTTCTACTATGAGACTCATGGAGTGACCATGATTTGGAGTCAACTCAATGACAACTGGTTTTCCCACAAATCAATTCACATTAATTAAATTTTGTTGTACTATGTGTACATCTTTCAGGCTGCAATCTGAAATATATATGTTGACCACAATAACGTATTTATGGTCAATGCTACTCTGAGCACAAACAGGCTAACAGACTAAACAATGTTCAATAGTGTTAACATTCTTTCTTCTCACCTTGTTAATTTCTGTGGCAAACTCTGCCCTTCAGAAATTACACAACAGTCATGGAACAGCATTGCTTGCTCTTTGCTTTTTTCTATTTCATAACCAATATAGTAGTTTGCATTTGAAAAACATCTTAGTAACTCAGCTCTTATGTGAATAATTTAAGTGAAACTTTGTTCTCAAAATTTTCATATACCCGAGGAAGATTTACTACAGGGCAAAGCTGGTTTCTTATGTATATAATAGTATATGATGATTTTCTCACTATTGTTGTGTTGTTGTTAGGTGCTGTTGAGTTGCCTCTGACTTATAGTGACCCTATGTACTTCTGACAAAGCACTGTCCAGTCCTGTGCCAGCCCCATGATCCACTATAACCAGAAAAATCTATCATCTAATATTACTCTTATTTTTCAAAGATAGCCTCTGTATCCAATGAATTATAATGAAAATAAAAAAGAAGGGGGAGTGGAAAACAAACATGGGATTTGAGTCACAGAAATGTTTGTGGAATCCACTCACCATTTACTAACTAAATTTGTTAGCTATGTGGCTTTGGCCAAATTACTTAACCTTAAGGCACTTCAGCTTGTTTACCTATGAAATAGGCATAATTATACCAGTGTCACAATGAAATTATAGGGACTAAAGGAGATAATGGACAAGATTGTGCTTGGCACATTATCTACTACAGAGGAAGTAGGCCGTAAATAGCATTTCCCTTCCTTACAGAAATCAAGAAGCCGGGGGAATGTAACATTGTTAATCTTAACCCATGATAGGCAGGGTTGTTGCTGTTGTTAGGTGCTATCAAGTCGATTTTGACTCATAGCTGCCACATGTGACAGAGGAGAATTGTCCTACAGGATTTTCTTGGCTGATCACCAGGTCTTTCTACTGCACAGCCACTGCGTGGGCTCGAACTGCCAACCTTTCAGGTAGCAGTCAAGAACTTAAACATTGTGCCATGAGTGCTCCTTGAAAGCAGGGAAAAATCTTCAATGAAGACATTTTATAAAGAAAAGTCATCTTCTGAAAGGTTTTCATTAATATAATCAGAAGAATTAAAAATATCAACAGATGGGTGAACAAGCTAAACAATTAGGTATGTCTAAATGGAGAGTGTATCCAAGATCATATATAGGGTTGGCAGACAATGGGCCTATAAGTTCATGTGAATGATCAGAATTCCCAGGTGTATAGTAGAGCTGACAAGGGGCAAGGTTATGGTCATTACTTGGTCACAGCCAGCTACCCAGAGGGACCGAGTAGTTGATCCTGTGGGCTTGGGACCATAGTCGCAGGGGACATCAAGCTCAATTGGCATAACATACTATACAAAACATTGTTCCACCTACTACTTTGGTGAGTAGCGACTGGGACCTTAAAAGCTAGGAAGCTGCCATCTAGATGCAACAACGGGTCTCTCCTCGTCAAGAAGAAAGAAGAAAACCAAAATTAATGGAAACAATCAGTCCTAGCGACTGGTATACCATCCGATCTGCAACCTATACAACTATGAGACCAGAAGAACTAGATGGTGCCCAGCTACCACTGCCATCCACTTGGAAGGGATGTAGGAGATCCTGCAAAAAGAGGGAGAACAATGTGGTACAAAACTCAAAATCATTTGGAGGCAAAAAAAAAAAAGAAGGTGGGGACCAGGTTTGCTGGTCCAATGGAGCCTGGTATAACCACTGACACTATGGCCCCTAGCTGCCCTTCAGGTCTGGAATTGAACCCACAACTGTGGTTTCCAGCCAAACAAAGTACAGGCATGTGAGTTAAACATTTACCTCAAGTAGACACACGCCCTGGAGAGAACAATCATGGGAGAAGGAAGGGCTGCTTATGCACAGGGAGATAGCTCAGGGTGCAGAAGAGTATGAAGGGATGGACACTGGGAGGAGGTAACTATGGGGAGGAAGTGGGAGGGGAGATGCTGCATTGTAAATTTTGGTCAATGACATGAGACAAAGTATATGTGAACTGCTGTATGAAAAGTGAATTTACTCTGTAAATCTTCACCCAAATCCTAATTAAAAAAAAAAAAAAAACTGGAAAAAAAAAAAAGAGAGAAAAAAAATATATATCAACAGAAGGTAGTTAGGAAGGAGAAAATAATTTTCTTGTCTGTTTTTTTAGTCCGAAACAAAACAAAAATGCACCAACAACACAAAAACAAATTGATTGCTATCCAGTGGATTCTAACTAATGGTGACCCAGTGTGTTTGAGAGTAGAATTGTGCTCCATAGGGTTTTCAATGGCTATCATCTTACAAGAGTCCCTGGATAGCATGAGTTGTTAAACATTTGGCTACTAATCAAAAGGTTGGTGGTCCAAATCCACCTAGAGGCCTCCAGAAGAAAAGCTTGGTGATCTACTTCCAAAATATCATTGAAAACCCTATAGAGCAAAGTTACTCTGGGGATTACCATGAATCAAAATGGACTCAATGGGGACTATTTTTCTCTAATCTCACAGAAGCAGACTACCAGGCCTTTCCTTCTTCTGCATCACTGCTGTGTGAATTCAAACTGCCAATCTTTTGCTTAGTGGCTGAGCACAAACAATTTGTGCCACCTAGGGACCTATTTTCAACCCTCAGGGGGAAAACAAAACAACCACTGCCATTAAGTCTATTCTGACTCATAGTGACCCTTATTGGGTTTCCAAGGGGGTAAATTTTTATGGAAATAGATTGTCCTATCTTCCTTCCTCAGAGCAGCTGGTGGCTTTGAACCTCCAACCTTCTGGTTTGCAGTCAAATGCCTTTGGCACTGTACCATCTAGAGCTTGGTAAAATGAACTACTGGATTAGAGTTTCATTCTCCCTATTCAATTGTTGGCTGCTAAAGGTTAGGTCTTATCATCTCCATGTTCCCTGCAGAACCTTGCAGAGTACTTCCATATAATATATGAAGATTATTGAGTCAAATCTAACAATTCTGTGCATTAAAGCTTAGATTAATTTTAAATAACATGGTATTTGGATACAAAATGGTCAACTTCCCTGATCCCAGATGGGTCAATAGATTAGAAAATGCACAAGAATAATACTTGGCCTCTGTGAATTTCAACTAAACTACTCCTATTGCTGGATCCTGTCGAAATATCCTTATCTATAAAATAGGTTAGCATTCTGAAGGTGTATTAGAAGTTTTCTGTTTGGTCTTTTCATAGCTCACAGGGGGTACTCCATTCATTGGTACTACTGAATTACAGAATTCTGAGAAATCAACCACTTTAAGGAGTCATAAAAGCCATCTCTTCCATTGACCTTTCAAGCACCCACTTCCCTGGGGAAGAGCTTCCACCCTCGACCAAACAAGCACTCTTTCTGTTTCAAGTATCATCAGAATTCATATTAATGAAGTTTTGATGATGTCTGAAGATCATCCATTGATTCAATACAGATCTGAGTGCCTGCAGCCTACCAGGCAATATTCTAGTTTCTGAGGATTATTGTACTGTGAACAAAACGCACATACACACACTAACTGCCCTATAGGAGTGTACCTTCTCACAGGGGAATGACAAATAGTAAACAAATAAAGAAGTTAAATATATAGTAAGTCCAATGGCGAGAAGTATGTAGAGAAAAAGAAAGCAAAGAAGAGGGATCAGGAGGGGCAGAAGGGAAGTGAGCTCTTGTAAACAGAAAACTGCAAAAATAAATATCAAAGACGGACCTCTACAAATAAGGTCACGCATGTGGCTATTATACTATCAATTATTATTTCTATTAATGACCTTTGCAGAAAATGTAACAGCTAAGCTGAGATACAAGGTGTAAGAAGTTAGGCTAATGATAACTAACATTCATTGAGTATCATGCATCAGAATCCAAATAATTCCATATGTTATCACATTAACCCTCATAACAAATCTAAGAAGGAACTAGTGTCCTCTTTTAACCAATGACGATAACTAAGTGCTTTCTTTTTGTGATGATGAAGAGAAGCTGAAGTAAGAGCAGGGTTTACCAATGAACAAGATAAGCACAGGCTTACTTGTGCTTCTTACTAATCTGTAGTGAACAGCTTCACATGTGATGTGTAAAACCCACGTGAAATTGTTCACTACAAATTAGTAAGTAAGCTGGGAGGAAGATGGCATAGTACCTGTAGCCCACACAATTTTTCTCTCTAGCATCTTAATTCCTGAAAAACTAGGTATAGCAGGTATAGCTGAGTAAGAGGATGACAGATTTAGAGGAGATAGAGGAAAAAAAAAAGCAGAGTAAACTCAGGAAAAATAAACAAAACTGCCCAGCCGGTGGGGAGACGGAAAGGTGGAGAAATAGAAACTCTTTAGCAGTACAGGGGAGTGCAATGGAGAAAAAAAAAGGAGGGGGTGCACCACAGAACCCATGGAGGCTTTGGGGATTCAGACTACCCACACCAGGAACTTCTGATGGTAACCTTGGGAACTGAACTGAGTTTGTGGATAACATTTCTAAGCAACAAAGCAGGAATCCCATGGCTCGGGACGCCACTGAGTTGAGAATGGAAATGGGGAAGGGAGGAGACACATCGCAAGTAGGCAGGCCCCAGGACGAGCTCACAGCTCAAGGCTGTAATTCAGCTCTTCCATGACAGCTTTTCAGCACAGAGTGGACCGGGGTACAGGATTTTTGTGGCTGTCCAACCCTATTGGGAAGTAACAGCCCCCTAACTGTTGGGGTCTCTGCCGATTTTGAACTGCTGGTCTGTGAGTGACAAAACGTCATCATTGGTAGCCATCCCAAGCAGACTCAAAACAAAACCCCAGAGCCAGCAGGAGTTATGGAAACATGGAAAGCAGGGACTCACTACTGGCACCTTTCTTTCTTTTCTTTCCCCTTCTCCGCTGCCTTGCCCAATAGCAGAACCACATTAAGCCACCACAACACCTGTTTGTCCAAACTCCAAATTCCCTTCACAATGAACAGAGACCTGCATCTACATTCCCAACAGTGATTGCACCAACACAAAGAAAACTGCAGAGCAACCCAGCACACCTGAATTAATAACTGAAAAAATAAAATACACAAGCTTCACCCTTGCAAATATACTTAAACACAAAATCAAGGCAAAACAAATCAATACATAACTAACAGTTAAAGACAACATCTTCAGAATGTCTAGGACACAATAGACAACCTCAAATCAAGCAAAAAAAAACAGAACAAAATAATAGAAATAAAATCCCAGACTAAAGCTTCGTATAACATGAAGAACAGGCCGTAGAATTATCCAAGAAAGAATTTAGAAGATACATGTATAGAACTCTACAAGAGCTCAAAGAAACCACAAACAGAATCAAGGAGAACACAGACAGTACACTGGAAGTATTCAGGAAAACCATTCAATAACAAATAACAAGTTTAATACACAGTCAGAACTCATACAAAAACAGCAGTTAGAAATCTAGAAAATGAACATTAAAATTACAGAGTTAGACAACACAGTGGAAGGACAAAAGGGTAGACTAGAACCATCTGAAGAATGTATTTCCCAACTAAAAGATAAATCCCTTGACACTAGACTGTATGAAGAAAAGTCAGAACAAAGATCTAAGAGAAATGAAAAGATCCTAAGAGTTATATTGGATAGCATGAAAAGAAACAATATATGTCTCATTGGAATGCCAGAACAAGAGGAGGCAAAAAAAAAAAAAAAAAATCTGAGAAAATTGTGAAAGACTTGCTAACAGAAACTCCCCCCAAATCATGAAAGAAGAAAAGGTATTTGCCCAAGAAGCTCAATGAACCCCATACAGGATAGATCTCAAAAGAAAGTCACCAAGACATATCATAATCAAACTCTCCAAAACCGAAGACAAAGAAAGAATCTTGTGAGCAGCCCAGGAAAAAAAGAAATGTCACCTACAATGGACAAAAAGCAGAGTAAGTTCTCATTACTCAGCAGAAACCATGCAGGTGAGAAGGCAATACTGACTGCTGTCAAGTCAATTGTGACTCATAGCAACCCCTCTTTGGGTTTCCGGGGTGGTGTTTTATGAAAAGTAGAATGCCCAATCTTCCTTCTGAGGAGTGGGTGGTGGGTTTGAATGACTAGCCTTCTGGTTAGTCAAATGCCTTAGGCACTATGCCACCAGAACTCCCACAAGAAGAAGAATGAGGTGGCAATGGGATGAAATAAATAAGACACTGAAGGAAAAGAATTTCCAACCAAGAATTCTATATTAAGCCAAATTGTCCAACAATTATGAGGGTGAAATCAAGACATTCTCAGACAAACAGAAATTAAGGGATTTTGTGAAAACCAGACCAACCCTACAAATAACGCTTAAGGAAGTCCTTCCAATAGAGAACACACAACAGAGAACAACAAATTAAAATCAGGACACATGGCATCAACACTTAAAAAACAAATCAGAAATAGATGCTCAAAATAAGCTCATAAAACATTATACACAAAGAAACAAGGGAGTCAATCTGCAGATGACACCAACAACAAAGCAAATAGAGGGAATAAAAGTTCCAAGTACAAAACTTCCAAATGGAGAGGAAGACAGGACAATCTCCTTATAGAACAGACGGCTTTAAAAATAAAGAGACAAGAATTCACTCCAAGATAACTACAGAGAAAATTAACAATCCCCCTAAGCAAACCCAAAAAAGAGGGAAAACATATGGGCTTAGTAAGCACAAAACCAACAATAAAGAAGAAAAGACAGGAAACACTTGATAACAAAATGAACTCAGCACAGAAAAGTATTTGTACCAAGTACAACAACATGACAAAAAACACACTAGAATGGCAGCAATCACTTCATACCTATCACTAATTACACTCAATTTGAATGGACTAAATGCACACAAACACAAACACAAAATCAAGGCTAGAAACACAGTCAAAAGAAAGAGAGTGTAGATTGAATAAGAAAAGAAGACCCATTGATATACTGCCTACAAGAGATTCATCTGGACATAAAGATTAAAAAAAAAAAAAAATTAAAAGTTAAGAGGTGGAGAAAAATATACCAAGCCAGTGGTAAACAAAAATGAGCAGGAATGGCAATATTAATTTCTGATAAAATAGACGTCAAGGTGAAAAACAGCATAAGGAACAAAGAAGAACACTAACTCTAACTCAACTCACTGCCATTGAGCCGATTCAACTCACAGTTACCCCTCCTTGGGTTTCTGAGGTGGTGTTTCTACAGAAGTAGATTGCCCAATCTTCCTTCCTAGGAGTGGCTGATGGGACTCAACCACCAGACTTGTGGTTAGCAGTCAAATGCCTTAGGCAATACACCACCAGAGCTCCTTAAGAAGGACACTATATGATACAGACACTATATGATGCTAAAACATCAATTGACCAAGGAGACATTATCACAATAAATATCTATGCACCCAATGAACCAAAAACCAAACCAAACTCACTGCTGTGGAGTCAGATCCAACTCATAGTGACCCCTCCTTGGGTTTCTGAGGCGGTATCACTACAGAAGTAGATTGCCCATAGGGGTCGCTATGAGTCAGGTCGGACTCGACAGCACATAGCAACAACAATAGAAACAAATAAGAATGAAGATAAATCTTACCAAAACCCATGGAACACAGCGAAAGTAGTATTCAGAAGTCAATTTATAGCATTAATTGCACACATCAAAAAAGAGAAAAGAAACAAAAATCAACATTCTGACTCAACAATTCCAACAATTAGAAAAAGAGCAACAAAAGAAACCTACAGTATCCAAACCAAAACCAAACAGTATCCAGAAGTAAGGAAATAATAAAGATTAGAGCAGAAATAAAAGAAACAGAAAACAAAACAACAACAACAACAACAAAAATCAGAGAAAATCAACAAGCAAGAAGATAATTCTTCAAAAAGACTAACAAAATTGACAAACCACTGGAAAATCTAACAAAAGAAAATAAAGAAAAGATGCAAATAACAAGAGCAACAAATGAAAATGGTGACATCACAACAGAGCCAACTGAAATAAAAAGATATTGACAGAATGTTATGAAGAAGTGTACACCAACAGATTTGAAAACCTAGAAGAAATGGACAGGTTTCTAGAAACACAAGACCTACCTAAACTATCCCAGTCAGAGATAGAATACTTGAAGAGACCCATAACAAAGGAAGAAATTGAACAGGTCATCAAAAAACTTCCCACAAGAAAAAAGTCTTGGTCCTGATGGCTTCATTGGAGAATTTTACCAAACATTCAGGGGAGAGTTGACACCTACACTACTCAAACTATTCCAGAACATAGAAAGAGATGGAATATTCCCAAATTCATTTTATGAAGCAAACATAACACTGATACCAAAACCAGGGAAAGACACCACTAAAAAGAAAAATATCCCTCAGGAATATAGATGAAAAAATCTTCAAAAAAAATCCTAGACAACAGAATCCAAAAACATATCAAAAAAATAATACACCTGACCAAGTGGGATTCAGACCTGGTATGAAGGATGGTTCAACATCAGAAAAACAATTTAATCCACCACATAAACAAAACAAAAGAACCATGTGATCATATCAATTGACACAGAAAAGGTATTTGATGAAATTCAACACTTGTTCCTGTTCAGACTCACATAAACAAAACAAAAGAACCATGTGATCATATCAATTGACACAGAAAAGGCATTTGATGAAATTCAACACTTGTTCCTGTTCAGACTCTCCGCAAAATAGGGATAGAAAGGAAATTCCTTAACATAGTAAAGGGCATATATGCAAACGCAATGGCCGACATTATTGTTAATGGACAAAAACTCAAAGCATTCCCCTTATGAATGGGAACCAGACAAGAATGTCCTCTATCACCACTTCTATTTAACATTGTATTGAAGTCCTAGCCAGGGCAATAAGGCAGGAAAGAGAAATAAAAGGCATCCAAACTGGCAAATAGCGGGTAAAACTATCTTTGTTTGCGGATGACATAATCCTATACATAGAAAACCAAAGAGATTCAGGAAAAAAAAAACTACTGGAACTAGTAGAGAGTTTCAGCAAAGTGGCAGGATAGAAGTTCAACATACAAAAATCAGTTGGGTTCCTCTACATCAACAAAGAGGCCTCTGAAAAAGAAATACAGAAAACAATACCATTTACAATAGCCACCAAAAAAGATAAAACATCAGGTAATAAATCTTACCAGAGACACAAAAGACCTATACAAAGAAAATTATAAAACACTACTATAAGAAACTACAAGGAATCTACATAAATGGAAGAACCTTCCTCATTCATGGATAGGAAGACTGAATATTTATGAAAATGTCAGTACTACCCAAAGCAATCTACACCTTTAATACAATCCCAATCCAGATACCACCCACATTTTTTTAAGGATATGGAAAATGAATTACTAACTTCATATGGAAAGGAAAGAGATTGCAGATAAGCAAAGCATTACTGAAGAAGAAAAACAAGGTGGGAGGTCTCACACTCCCAGAACTGAAAACCTACTATACAGCCACAGTAGTCAAAACAACATGATACTGGTATAATGATAGACAGATAGAGCAATAGAACAGAATGGAAAACCCAGAAATAGACCCATCCATCTATGGACAGCTGATCTTTGACAAAGGACCAAAACCCATTAAATTGGGAAGACATAGCCTCTTTAACAAATGGTGCTGGCAAAATTGGATATCCACCTGCTGAAAAATGAAACAAGATCCGTACCTCACCCCATACACAAAAACAAACTCAAGTTGGATCAAAGACTTAAATGTAAAACCCAAAACTATAAAACTCATCAAAGTGAGCCCATGTTTACCTTGCTTATTGGCTAATCCAACACTGAGTAAAAGCTTTCACACTTTGTACTCTGCTCTAACCATCTTTGTTCTCTGACATACAAAGGCCTTCACACACACTGTTCCTGCTGCCACCAACAATCTCCCTCCACAGCCATGAAAACACCTACTCATTCAGGACTCAGCTCAGACTGTCTTTCCTCTGAAAGTCTTCCCTGTCCTTTCTCACTAGGTTCCGTGTATTCCAAAACCACCCTATTTGTCTCTAGGAGTACCACTATCATAATATTCCCTTTCTTATCCAGATCTTGCCACAGAACTGAAAGTTCCTTGATGGCATGCAACGTGTCTTTTTATCATATAGAGGCAGCATATAACCTGGTGATAACAAAGAAGACAGAACCATAAAACCAAACCCATCACCATCAAGTCAATTCCAACTCATAGCGACCCTACAGAACACAGTAGAAGTGTGTTCCCAGGCTGTAATCTTTATAGAAGCAGACTGCCACATCTTTCTCCCAAGAGGTGGCTAGTGGGTTTGAAATGCAGACCTTTACATTAGCAGAGAAGCACTTAACCACTGCACTAGCAGGGCTCTTTACAAAGAAGACACTCAGTAAATATTCATTGTGTCATGAGGAAATAAAAGACAATTCAATACGTGGAAGACTAGTCACATGATTTTTTTTTCCTCCTGAAGTTCTGTGATGCTTAACTGATTACCATTTTTTTCTTGCACTGAGGATGCAGCATCCCCATCTTCAACTAGAATTATCAAGGGCTAGAAATTATGGCTAAACCTATGTTTTCAAGTTTCAAAGCCATCTTCTATAAAGCTTAGCAAAAGAAAGAAAATGTAATTTAAATTTGATTTTTCTTTTTTATTCAAGACTATTTAGAATAGTTCAATAAATCACTTCAATAAACACAACTTGAAAAGTCCTTTTTCTCTAAGGTTTTTACAACTTTTTACAGTTCAAGAGAAATGTAATCCCATGTAATCTTCCTTCATTTGTTCATAAATCATTAATACGCTGGTTTTAATGAGCTTTTTAAGATTGAAAAAGAATCACCCTTTCATTGAAGTAGAATTTCCTGTTAAATATGGAGGTCATATTTTATAGGAGAGAAATCTCAATATACCAAGATATTGTTACTTCCTAATCTATGCTTTTAGAAGTACCAAATTTGACTAAGCACATATTCCTATTATTTATCTGTATTTTCAAGATATAGCTCAGATTGCAGTGGATCACTCCAGACCACTCAACAAGTCAGATATCAAAACCTTCAGACATTTTTTAGCAAATAATGAAAGGGCTTCCAATGCTATCTACAGCAACAAAGAGCTGTTGAACAGGGAAAGAAAATTACTTGGGCTACTCAGCACAACTAACACCCAATATATGACCTTATTTTAATAAGCCTTATAAATATCTTCCACGTCACAATGAATTGACAGACTTTAAAACAAGGTTGTTAACAGACAATGAACTATTATTCTCTAGAATTTAGCAAATTGGCTGTCAGCCAACATTATATTTAGATATTCCTAGAAGGATAAATGACAGTTAATTGCTTTATGTGAGAAGAGTAAAATATCTTAAACAAAAATATAACCCATGCCAGTCAAATGCTACAGGAAAAGTGTTTTTTCAGAAAACCATGTCAACAGTATCAGACAGATGGAAACAGAATATCTTAAATAATGTTGTTTTTGTTGTTGTGTGCCGTGGAGTCGGCCCCAACTCATAGCGACCTTTCCTTGGGTTGCCGAGGCAGTATCACTACAGAAGTAAATTGCCCAACCTTCCTTCCAAGGAGTGGCTGGTGGGTTTGAACCACCAGCCTTCCTCTGGGAATTCTTTTTTTTCTCTCCATTTACTCACCAGCTATGAACATGTACTCCACTCCCTGCAAACTGAACCAATCTTTCAGATACCCCAAAACCACTGTGGATGGAGATAAATGATCTGACCCAATATGTTTCTAAAATAAATTCCCACACATAATGTTATCCCAAATTCATGCCACATTGATCTATTTTATACAAACATAATCCTCAAAAGATCCCAGCCATCAAATGATTCAACTAACTGATTTTGCAGCTAAGATTACATAGAGATTCCATGCCAAACAGAAATAGCTAATAGCAGAGTCATATCTAGAATTCAGGTCTAGAATTCATACACATACACATACATCCAAAGAGTATCTACAGCTTTCTTGATTAAGGAACTACTTACAAACTTTTCTGAATCTTCCCAAAATGAGAGAAAACCAAAACCAAACTCATTGCCTTCGAGTCGGATCCGACTCATAGCAACCCCTCCTTGGGTTTCCAAGGTGGTATCTCTACAGAAGTAGATTGCTCAACCTTCCGGCCGAGGAGTAGCTGATGGGTTTGAACCACCAGCCTTCTGGTTAGCAGTCAAATGTCTTAGGTACTATGCCACCAGAACTCCTAAAATGAGTGAAGTGTCACCCAAATGGAAGGTGTAGTAGAAGTTTCCAGAAGCAAAGAAGGGATTATTGCCTAAAAGCTCAATCACCAAACTGAAAAGGAAAAACAAAGGTAAAGGCAGAAAGAAACCTAAGTCACAGAGAGTGAATTGTGTATTCAGTCAGAAGGGCAAGGTGGGAGCATCTATTGAACATATCAATGTATCAATGTCCAAACACCATGGAGAGCAAGCCCAAGCACCAAGTTTAAGAATCACAGACAGAATAGGCTTCAAGGTGGTGAATCCAAACATTTGGCGATGGGCTGAGACCAGATCAGAACAAAAGCCAGCTAGAAACAACTAATGAGAATATGTCTATAATAAGTGTTCAGGCTAGATTCAGAGAATTGTGGGGGCAGGAGGCAGCAGGCATTGTAGGCTTCCTAAAGATATATATACATATATATATATATATATATATAAAGCAAAATGTTAATTTATAACCATTCTACTCTACATATTTAAAAGAGTTTTTAACATCCAGTAAAGCTGGCAATTAGCTGTCTTCTGATTTACAATCTGTAATAGGATAATGTTTTCCCAATTCAATAAATATTCTTATTAGTTCTGAAAGACAAGAGTATCTGTTTAATTTGCTGCACTTCCAATGCCCTAGTTATTTCTACCGAAAAAATTAAAAGTAAAATTAACTCCGGATGATATTCTAGGGTTTCTTTCATTGTTAGCACTTCCCCTTCAAAAGGCATTTGTGTCTTCTGATGAATCATTGACTCACAAACGCTCAGTCTTTTTTACTTCTCTAAGTCCCTCTTGACGCACCTGCAAAGTTAAGGCATTGGTTCCAAAGACCTCTAAATTCCCTCCTAGCTCAAACAAGCCATGAATTTCAGAATATATGTGAACGTATTTTATCTATCTTGCTAGAATAACAACCACACACCTCAAATGGGAAAACTGTGCTGAGAAAAAAAAAAACAAGGTTCTGTCAGCACAAAGTAGGGGTATGGCGAAAACAGATTGTGTGGAAGTCAGAAAGAAAAAGCTACTTCTGACAAACAGCTGAAGGTCATGGGGCAAAGTAAAGAAACATATAAAATGTTACATAGAATCAGATCTGGCATATCATGGAATAATAAAACAAGAGAAAGGAAAAGATGCTGTTAGAGTGACTGTATAGTAAAACACCGCCAACTGCTATTCAATTATACCAAGCCTATATTTTCATTTTGATGATTTCAATATATTCTTAACCTCATAATATATGGTCAAATCACATTACTGTTTAACCCCTCCCACCCCAAAATGAAATTTTGCATTATCCTAGAATGTGTGATTTTCATTTGAGGTAATTTCAAGTCTTCAAATGATTAGGTTAGGTGTGGAAAAACAAGAAAGGAATAGAAACCATTCTACTTATTTTCATTCTAGATGTGTAATAAAAGACAGTTGCAAAGAACACCAAAACTTTCATTATCTCCACAAGTATCTAAAAATTCTGTTTTAGAATTTTCAGAGTTTAGAAGTGAACAGAAACTATTTCTCATCCTCATTACACAACTGAAAAATCATAGATTCAAAGAATTCAAGTAAGTTCACCATGACCACACAGGGCCTTTAATCTGCTGCGCTCTAAGTGTCTGTAAATGTAACACTCTACTGCCTGGCTTGACTCTTATTTGGAGAAAATGCTAGGCAACAAAGCTCCCACAGGCAGCCTTTTGGCTGAAATCTGCTTCTGTTGGAGGTGAATTTGTTGAACCCCGGTATCTAAAAAAGAGCTCAGTGCACCTTGGAAACAGTGCTGGTTTAAGAAGAAATCCTCACTTGGAAAGCGTGCCTCCTTCTCCACGGCCAATCTGTCATTATGAATCTCAGGTTATGCATCAGAGATTATTCAATATATGAAAACATATTGAAGGTATTATATATGTCAGAGATATCTTCTCTCATATTTCCATTAAAGCTCTCAGCTATGCCAAAAACTTCATATTCCCAAATGAGGTACATTTTAGTAAACACGATGATGAATAGAACTTAAAGAATCCTCTAAGGAAGAGGGAGAACTTGCCAAAAAAAGGAAAAAATTGCTGGCAGTCTCAAAAAAAAAAAAGATCAGTTTCTTTGATAATATACTTTTTTTCTAAGGTATAAAACTTGCAAAATATAACTTAGAATTTATGTCATTCTTCCTCTAGCTGATTTTTCTAAATTGGTAAAAAAAAAAAAAAAAGATCAGAGGACTAAAAAGTGGAGAGAAGTAATCTATGTGGGTACGTGTGTATGAGATGTGTGTGTGTATGTGTGTGTGATATGTATGTGTGGGTGCTCTTGTGATTGTAGGATGAGCTGTCTCTTGAAACAATGTAATTTTTCTGAAAGTTTTCAATTCTAAAATTTATGAAGATTTAAACATATGGCCTTAGGGTCTTATAAGTTTAAGGTCCCAATGAATTTTCTATCTTAGAGAAGACTTTCCTTCAACAAATATGAAGTTTTTAAAATTTTATTAAATTCTCACTCCATTTCAGATACAATGTAAGGGACTGGAAATGTAGTTACGAACAAGACAGACCTAGTCTTGCCCTCTTGGAGAGACCAAGGAAGACTGAAGAAGAACTGATGCATTTGAGTTGTGGTATTGGCAAAGCATATTGAAAGTAAGATGAACTGCCAGAAGAACAAATATATCTGTCTTGGAAGAAGTACAGCCAGCATGCTTCTTAGAAGTGAGAATGGCCAGACTCACAGACTTTGGTCATGTTGTCAGTAGAGACCAGTCCCTGGAGAAGAATATCATGCTTGGTAAACTAGTTGTTGTTGTTGTTGTTAAGTGCCGTCGAATCGTTTCCGACTCATAGCGACCCCATGCACAGCAGACTAGAGGGGAAGCAAAAAAGGGGAAGACTCTCAACAAGATAGATTGTCACTGTGACTATGACAATGGGCTCAAGCACAGCAAGGATTTTGAGGATGAAGCCAGACCAGGCAGTGTTTTGTTCTATTGTTCATAGGATCATTATGAGTTGAAGCCCATTTGATAGCACCTAATAACAAAAAAGGCAACTTGTGATGTATCTATCAATGAAATCAAAAGAATGTGTCAGAGTCCTAGAGACACAGGAAGAGCAGCTAACCCATTCGTAACTCTTAACGCTCTAGACAACCTCAACACTTACTGCTTGGAATCTCTGGAAGGTCTGAGTATGTATGTGACAACCACACTGCCCCAAAAGATGCACAGTGAAAACCATTTGTGTCATTCCTCTTCTTTGTCATCTTAAACTGCTCTTGCAGTTTGGCTTAGTAATTACCAATCTACTGGTTACTGATACATTTTTATCTTGTTTGATCTCACTGACATTTGCTCTTGAAGATCTTCCTCCACATACATATACCTAGCACTGCTCCCCCACATGGTAGATGCTCAATAAATATAATGCATGATACCAAAAGAGAAAGAGTGATTTTTATGGTAGAGATGTGATATAATCATTGTGCTCAGTTTTTAAAAGTATCTTTGATATTGGATAGTGCCCTAACACTATTGAAATAAATGTATGTTGCATGATATTATACATGCACTCCTTTGTTTCTCTGAATATTGCTACTCCATTTATTTGACCCACCAGCCACTCCTCGGAAGGAACATGGGGCAATCTACTTCCATAGTAATACTGCCTGAGGAACCCAAGGAGGGGTCGCTATGAGTCAGGTCCGACTCAACGGCACATACCAACAACAACACAATAAGCATCTGTTCTTTTTTAGACTGTACATTCATGTGCTAATTCAATGACTTTTTTGTGTGTGTGTGTGTTTGTGATTTGGGTGAAAATTCATAGAGCAAATTCACTTTCCATACATCAGTTCACATACACTTTGTCTCATGTAATTGACCATAATTTACCACAATGCAACAGCTCCCCTCCCACTTCCTCCCCATAGTTACCTCTTCCCAGTGTCCATCCCTCCATACACTCCTGCCCCCTGAGCTGTCTCCCTGTGCATAAGCAGCCCTTCTTCTTTTTCCCATGATTGTTCTCTCCCAGGAGTGTACCTACCTCAGGTAAATGTTCAACTCATATGCCTGTCTTTTGCTTGGCTGGAAGCCACAGGTGTGTGTTCAATTCCAGACCTGAAGGGCAGCTAGGGGCCATAGTCTCAGTGGTTCCACCAGGCTCTATCAGACCAGCAAACCTGGTCCCTCCCTTTTTTTTTTCTCCAAATGATTTTGAGTTTTGTTCCACATTGTTCTCCCTCTCTATCCAGGATCTCCTACATGGATCCCCTTCCAAGAGGTTGACATTGGTATTCAATGGCTTTCTATTGGAGATTCCAAAATTGCTCCATTGAGGACATCAGCAAATACTTAGTTTCCTTAATGATTATCCAGATTTGGCTAGAACAGGGAAGGGAGCTGACATCCCTTTTCATTGTCTTGTATTGTAACGTGCCATTGATAAAACACACAAAATGATCACAAAACAAATAAATTAATTAAATCGTTCCCCAGCTCAGTTTCAGGGCACCATAGGACATTTGGTTGTTGTCTTCATGCCTTTTAAACTTCCCTCTGCATACAGAACCTGTCTTTCTGTTGTACCCTCCTGAATTTCTTTTGCCTCTCATTTGTGTAATCTCCCCCTTTCTTTTTCTTGCTAGCACTTGATCTCAATTTCTGTGCAAATAATCAGTAATTTATGTTGTCACAAATTCATTACCCTCTCTCCTTTATAGAAGAATCAGTAACCCACCTGTGGTAGTTAAAGTTATATGTCAGCTTGGCTGGGCCACAGTTTTGAGTGGCTTAGCAGTTAGATGTAATTATGCCCCATGATGAAATTATGATCACCTCCATGGTGGGATCTGCTGTGAGACCTTAATCAGTGGAAGGGGAGTTGCTTTGGGGTGTGGCCGGCTTCTAGTATATATAGAGGTTTGAGAAAGTCTCAAGCTTTCTGGCACATTTGGATTCTACATTTAGCAAGCCTTCATCTCCAGTTCCTAGACTTGAACCAGTGGCCTGTTATGTTGCCTGCTGATCTTTGGATTGTGCCATGTTACCTGCTGCTCTTGGGTTCATCATCCTCAGCAGCCAGCAGCTGGGTGTGTTAGCAGAAGCCTCCAGCTCCAGTGGGCCTGGAACAAGAGGCAGAGCTGAAGCCCAAGGTCAAGCAGCCTTTATCCAAGTCCTAGAGCTGGCACTCTGAATTTGGACTTTTAGCCTCCTAAACTTTAAGAGAATAAATTCCTGTTTGTTAAAACCATCCATTTGTGGTATTTCTGTTATAGCAGCATTAGAGAACTGAGACACCATCCAACTCACACTTATATTCAGGAAGCCTGTTTTGCCAGAATATCACCCCTTTCTGGTCACCAGCTACTGGTGTGGGGGTGAGTATGAGTGCAGGTGTGGGTGCCATGCAGTCTTCGGCAATTGGAGCTGATTATCAAGTTCCTGCCCTGATCAGAACACTGCTTACAAAAATTCGAAAGGCTTCATACAGCTCTGTCTCCTTCTTTGCTGTTTTCATTCTATTCTTCTTCTAGTTTGTATTTGACCCACTTTTTTACCCTTTCCTTCAAAGCTTAGTGTTCCAAGATTATCATCTGCAGCAGTTTCATTTGATTTCTTATTTCTTTTTCATAGAGGTTCTGGGTTCAGGTTGTGTGTCTATTTCACCATCTTGATGCAAGTTCCCAGGTCTTTGTTTTAGATCATTTTCCTCCTAATTCAAGAGAAATTTCTGAGGTGATAAGTTGACAGGGAGAGGAGGAAGTGTTGTTCTTAGGAATGTGAATATTAAGATGAGGGGATGTTCCAAACATCAGAGAGGACAAAGAGAATGTGAAGAAAAGATTGTGTGTTGGAAAAAGTACTGGACTTAGAAATAGAAGGACTTGGGGTTGAATTCCTGGCTCTTAATTTATTGACTATTTTATCTTGAGCTTATCACTAAACTTTCCTAAAATCAGTTTCTTATCTATAAAATGGGTATAATAGTATATATATTGTTTTCATATGGTTTGAAATGAAGATAAAATCATAGATGATAGTTTAGAAATGTTCTGGACTTTGTAGCCCCCCTCCATACATATGGGAAAGTAGTATTGCTGTAATTTGGCTGTCATTAAGATGAGGAAATTTGTCTGAATTTTTAGGAGAACAAAATTATGAAAGTGTGTGGATCCGTGGATATTTTGCCAGTCTTCAGAATTCAGAGTGAAGAATGGTTCCACCTTAAAAACTTTTATTTATTCTACAAATAAACAATAATGAGAATACTAAAGAATTAACAAAAAGGGAGAGATATAACTTTATCTTAATCTCATTAGTACCATAGTAGAAAGAATACTGAGAGTAATCATGCATTCAAGAAGCTCAATGAACAGAGTAGACCTCAAAAGAAAATCATCAACATATATTGTAATCAAACTTTTCAAAACCAAGAGGCAAAGAAAGAATCCTGAAATATCAGGAAAAAAGAAAAGCTACCTACAAAGGGTAACCAACAAGAACAAGCTCTGGTTTCCTGGTAGAAACCATGTAAGCAAGAAGGCAATGGAATGACATATATGAAATCTTCAAGAAAAAATATTGCCAACCAAGAATCATATGTCCAGAAGAATTATCCCTCATATATGAGGATGAAATAAAGACATATCCAGATAAAATACATTAGTGGAATTAGTAATAAAAATAAAATAAAATAAACCAGACCAATCTTCCAAACAAAGCTAAAGAGAGTACTTCAGACAGAGAACCAACAACAGCAGACACAACCTGAGATGAACATATGTGACAACATCACATAGAAGCTAACATAGATATTGAAATACTAAAATCAAAATAAACCTGTAAGACTGAAAACAGTGAACCATCAATTTGTAAGCAAGGATAACTACAAAGCAGAAGTGTGTGTGTGTGTGTGTGTGTGTGTATGTATGTATTACGTGCCGTCGAGTTGGACCCGACTCATAGTGACCCCCTCCTTGGGTTTCCGAGGCAGTATCACTTCTGATTGAAGTAGATGGCCCGACCTTCCTTCTGAGGAGTGGCTGGTGGGTTTGAACCACCATCCTTCTGGTTAGCAGTCAAGTGCCTTAGGCCCTAGGCCACCAGAGCTCCTATTTTGCCCATAGAATCCTTCAATAATGCAAGTTGCAACTTTAATTTTTTCATCAGTTCTTTCAGCTTGAGAAATGGTGAGTGTGTTCTTCCCTATGGTTCTCTAACTCCAGGTCTTTTCACATTTCATTATAACCCTTTACTTTGTCCTTTCCAGGTGCCCTTTGAAATCTCCTTTTCAGTTCTTTTATTTAAGCATTTCTTCTACTGCTTTAGGTAATCTACATTCAAGAATAAGTTTCAGACTCTCTTCTGACATCCATTTTGTTCTTTTCTTCCTTTCTTATCTATTTAACAATCATTTCTTTTCTTCATGTATGATATTCTTGATGTCATCTCATAAATGTGTCATCTTTTGTCATTGATGTTCAATGCATCAAATCTATTCTTCAGATGGTTTCAAAATTCAGGTGGGATATACTCAAAGATGTACTTTGGCTCTTGTGGACTTATTTTAACTTTCTTTATCTTCAACTTGAACTTGCATATGAGCAGTTGATGCTTTGTTCCACAGTCAGCTCCTGGCCTTGTTTTGACTGATGATATTAAGCTTCTCTATTGACTTTTTCCATAGATGTAGTCAGTCTGATTTCTATATATTCCATCTGATGAGGTCCATGTATATAGCAGCTATTTATGTTGTAAAAAGGTATTTGCAATGAACAAGTCATTGGTCTTGCAAAATTCTGTCATGAGATCTCTGGTGACATTTCTATTATCAAAACTGTATTTTCAAAATTCCAATGATTCTTCTTTGTTTCCAACTTTCACATTCCAATCACCAATAACTATCAGATCTTCATTGCATGTTTGTTCAACTTCAAACTGCAGAAGTTGGTAAAAGTCTTCAATTTCTTCATCTTTGGCTTTAGTAGTTAGTGCATAAATTTGAATAATAGTAGTATTAACTGGTCTTCCTCACAGGCATATGGATAATATCCTATCGCTGACAGCATTGTATTTCAGGATACAACTTGAGATGTTCTTTTTGATGATAAATGCAATGCCATTCCTCTTCAATTTGTTATTCCTGGCATAGTAAATCATATAATTGTCTGATTTAAAATGGCCAATGCCAGTCAATTTCAGCTTACTAATGCTTCAGATATTGATCTTTACTCATTCCATTTCATTTTTGACAACATCCAATTTTCCTTGATTGATACGTCATACATTCCATGATCCAATTATTAATGAATGTTTGCAGCTGTTTCTTTCCATTTTGAATTCTGCCCCATCAGCAAATGAAGGTCCTGAGAGATTTCACACCATCCACATCATTAAGGTCAACTCTACTTTGGGGAGACAGCTTGTGATGGTTGGAGCTGTGTGTCAACTTGGCTGGACCCCAGTTCTGGGTGGTTGTTCCCATGATGGGATCAGATGACTGAGTTCTGAGTGGCCAGTCTGCCCAAGGGGAGTTTCCCTAGGGGCCTGTTTGCAATGATATTCCAAGGACAATCTGGAAGAACGGCATTCCGAACTACAGACTTCCTTGAGTGAGCGGCTCACCGCTCCCCTGGAGATCTCGGATTCATCTTTTATTGGAAACAACAACCAATATACTGCATGCCAGCTTGAATCTCTCGGCTCCGCTGTGCTTGCGGAAACAAAGGCGGCTGCAAGCCCCACCTCCTACAGAGACGGACTTTGCAGCTTGGACTTGTCGGCTTCTATAGGCTTGTGAGCCATTTTCCTAAGATAAATCTCTCTCTCTCTCTCTCTCTCTCTCTCTCTCTCTAAATATATATATATATACCTTGCTGGGGTTTTTTTGTGTTTCTCTAGAGAACCCAATCTAACACACAGCTCTACTTCAGTCATATTTTGAGTGCCTTCAAACCTGAGGGGCTTCTCTTGGTGCACTATATCAGACAATGTTTCACAGCTATTCATAAAGTTTTCCAGTAATATATCAGATAGTGTTTCACTGCTATTCATAAGGTTTTCATTGGCCAATTTTTTCAGAAGTGGGTACCCTGTCCTACTTCCTAGTCTGTCTTCATCTGGAAGCTCCACTGAAACCTGTTCACCATGGGTGACCCCGCTGGTACTTGAAATACTGGTGGCATAGCCTCCAGCCTCACAGCAACACACAAGCCACCACAGTAAGACAAACTGACAGATAAGAACATACAATCAAGAACAAATGGTATTGAAGAAAAAAATCTAGGCTGCCCTGAAGGAATTGGTGAAAAGGAAGGCTTCAGGAATGATGGAATACCCACTGAGCTGTTTTGACAAACAGATGGTATGCTGGAGGCACTCACTTTTTATGTCAAGAAATTTGGAAGACAGCTACCTGGCCAGCTGACTGGAAGAGATCCATATTTATGCCCATCACAAAGAAAGGTGATCCAACATAATGTGGAAATTATGAAACAATATAATTAACATCTCACAAAATTAAATCTTGCTGAAGATAATTCAAAAATGGTTGCAGCAGTATATTAACAGGGAACTTCCAGAAATGCAAGCTGGACTCAGAAGAGGATGTGGAATGAGGGATATCATTCCTGATGTCAGATGGATCTTAGCTGAAAACAAAGAATGCCAAAGGATGTCTACCTATGCTTTATTGACTATGCAAAGGCATTAGACCTTGTGAAACATAACAAATTATGGATAACATTGTGAAGAATTGGAATTCCAGAACACCTAATTGTTCTCATGAGGAACGTGTACATAGAGGAAGAGGCAGCCATTTGAACAGAACAAGTGCCAAAGGATGTCTACCTATGCTTTATTGACTATGCAAAGGCATTAGACCTTGTGAAACATAACAAATTATGGATAACATTGTGAAGAATTGGAATTCCAGAACACCTAATTGTTCTCATGAGGAACGTGTACATAGAGGAAGAGGCAGCCATTTGAACAGAACAAGGCAGGATACTACATGGTTTAAAGTCAGGAAGGGTGTACGTCAGGATTGTATCCTTTCACCTTACTTATTTAATCTCTATGCTGAGCAAATAATCAGAGAAGCTGAACTATCTGAAGAAGAATGCAGCATCAGGATTGGAGGAAGAACCATTAACAGCCTGCAATATGCAGATGACACAATCTTGTTTGTTGAAAATAAAGCACTTACTGATGAAGATCCAAATATGGATTACACCTCAACATTAAAAAAAAAAAAAATCCTCACAAACACACCAATAAGCAACATCATGATAAATGGAAAAGAGATTGAGGTGGTCAAGGATTTCATTTCACTTGGATCGATAATCAACCCGTGTAAGCAGCAGTCAAGAAATCAGATGTCGTATTGTACTGGGCAAATCTGCTGTAAAAGACCTTTTTAAAGGAGCAAAGATGTCACTTTGAAGACTAAGATGTGTCTGACACAAGTCATAGTGTGGAAACAATTTAAAATACAACTTCCAATGGTTAGAATAAACATGATCAAATCCTAATCACTATCTGAAATCAACAGTCTTGTTACTTCTTGATTCTTAGGTAGATATGAGCCCAAGGAACAGCAAAACATGGAACAAAGTGGGGAAGGACAGTCATAATTCAGTCATTCTCCATCTCAGTTTCAGTACTAAGGATAATCAGAATAGTGAATGATAAGTTCGAGAAAACATATATTAACCATGTTCCTACTAGTATATGCTAGAACCCTGTAACATTCCCTCATTTCTGAGGGTTGGGTGGGAAAAACACAGATAATTTACTTGACAGGAAAATTTGAAGAGAAAGTTTATGGTAATTTACCTCAGAATATAACTTTCTGACAAATCAGAAATGCCTTTTAATTTAAACTATTTCTTAAAATATTGATGTCTATTATCCATGACTATTGGAGTCCCTAGGCTAACCCTCAAGTGGTTAACATGCTCAGCTACTAATCAAAAGCCCGGAAATTTGAGGTCACTCAGAGGTGCCATAGAAGAAAAGACTGGGGATTCACTTATGAAAAATCAGCCACTGAAACCCTATGGATCACAGTTCTACTCTGACACATGTGGGGTCACCAAGAATTTGGAATAGACTCAACAGCAATTTGTTCTTGTTTTTTTTTTTTTTTTTTTTTTTAATCCATCTCTGTCAACCTGTGCTGTCCAATACAGTGATCACTAGCCATATAAAATGTGTCTAACTACACTTGAAATGTTGCTAGTGTGAATAGAGGGACACTGTACACATCAAAATTAGTCTTACAATGCAACAACAAAACAAAAATATATATCCAATTAAAAATGGGCAAAGGACTTAAGTAGACATTTCACCAAAGAAGACATTAAGGACATGAAAAGATGCTCAATGTTATTGGTAGTTAAAGAAGTACAGATACAAACCACAATGAGATACCATTTCCTTCCCATTATGATATTTACAATCAGAAAAATAGAAAACAACAAGTGTTGACAAGGATATAGAGAAATTAGAACCCTTATCCATTCATTCCTGGTGGGGAAGTAAGATGACTCAGCTTACAGTGGAAAACAGTTTGGCAGGTTTTTTTTTTGTTTGTTTTTTGTTTTTTTAATCAACATAGAATCATGTGAGTTAGCAATTCCACTCTTAGGTATATACTGAGAATAATTGAAAGCAGGACTTATACACCAATGTTCATTGCAGCATTATTCACAATAGCCAAAAGGTGGAAACAACCTAAGTATCTATCAACAGTCAATGGATAAACAAATTGTGGTATATACGTGCAATGAAATATCATTCAGCCATAAGAGAAATGAAGTTCTGATATATGCTGTGACATGAATGATTCTTGAAAATATTATGTGGAGTTAAATAATTCAGAACAGAAGAACAAATATTATATGATTCCACTTATATGAAATATCTGGAGTAGGCAAATATATAGAGACTAAAGATGAATAGTGGTTAAGAGGAGTGTGCAGGAGGGATAGACAGTGAGGTATTGCTCAAGGGGTACTGAGTTTCTGTGCATAGTGATGAAAAATTTTAGAAACAAATAGTGGTTAAAGTGATGATGTCATAACACAATGAATGTAATTAATGTCACTGAAGTGCACATGTGAAAATGGTTGAAATGACAAGTGTTTTGCTATATATATTTCACCACAATAATTTTGATTTAAATTATAGTCTTAGTATGAAAAAGAATGCAAAATAGCTCATTAATGTTTTTTATAAGTTGAAATGATAATAATTTGAATATATTGGGTTAAATAAAATATATTATAAATATTATTTTCACCTGTTAATTTTTACTTTTTAAATATGGTCAGTAGAAAAATTTAAGTTATATATGCTGCTTCTGTAACTTGCATTATATTTCTAGTGTATATCACTATCATAGACAACAACACAGAAGAAACGCAGTATAAAATCAAATTATCTTCCTTAGAAAAAAGACAGAGAGAGGAACACAAGAGTTAAGGCAAAAAATGTAAGTACTATTACATACACAAGGAGCTCTGGTAGCATAGTGGCTAAGGCACTTGACTGCTAACCAGAAGGCTGGTGGTTCAAACCCACCAGCCACTCCTCGGAAGGAAGGTTGGGCAATCCTACTTCCGTAGTGATATTGCCTCGGAAACCCAAGGAGGGGTTGCTATGAGTCAGGGCTGACTCGACGGCACATAATAACAACAACAACAATTACATACACAATCCTGCAATAACAGTAATAGCAATAATCTATGAATGGATACATAAATAGATACACAAGCTGAACAGGAGTGGGAAGGTGAATGGGATGAGTGCCACAAATGCATATAGGTTTGACAGAGGATATTTCTACATACATATTTATATGTGCTGCAAATATGTCCATGAATATAGTGGAGATACAGGAAGCAAAGTTATGAAAACTTCTTAGCCATAAACAAACAGCTTGAGGGAATGAATCACTATGCATGGGGGCTCAGGACCATAATCTCGGGGGCCATCAAGATCAATTGGCATAACATAGTCAACAAAGACAATGTTCTACATCCTCTTTGGTGAGTAATGAATGGTGTCTTAAAAGCTTGTGAGTGGCAATCTAAGACTCAACCATTGGTCTCTCTCTGTCCAGAGCAAAACACAGTGAAGAAAATCAAAGACATAAGGAAACTAGACCACGTGAACCCCAGTAGCCTCCATGACCCTGAGACACCTGAAGAACTAGATAGTGCCCAGCTACCACAGCTGACCACTCTGAAAGGGATCATATTAGAAGATCCTGGATAGAGTGGGAGAAAAATGTGGAGCAAAACTCAAAATCATTAAGGAAAAAAAAAAAAAAAACCACAAGGCTTACTGGTTTGATAGAGACTGGTGGAACCCCCAAGACTAAGGTCCTTAGTCATTTTTCACACCTGGAACTGAAGTCACCTCTATGGCTCAATTTTCAGCCAAATAATAGACAGACCTATAAGATGAACACCAAAGAGGGATGCATTCATTGCCACAATCAACCATATGAGATCAAAAAGGCAGCATTTGCCCAAGGATAAAGTTCTGAAGACAGGAAAGAGTAGGAGAGAACAAAAATGAAAATGGTAAACAGAGAGGAAGTGGGAAAAGCACTATTACATTGTGGGGATTGCACTCTATGTCACAAAATAAAATGTGTATAAATTGCTGAGTGGAAAACCAATTTTCTCTGTAAACTTTCATCCAAATCACAGTAAAAAGTTTAAAAAAAAAATATAACTCAAGTGCAGATAGCAATAGTCTAGGATCAGTCTATAAAGTAGATGAAGTGCAACTCACACAGCAGAAATGGTGAAACTTATAGCCAAATCTACATGGAAATAAAATGATGTAGGGGAGAAACCAGAATAACATAAAAAGGCAGAAAATTCCCAAACCATAACTTTCCAGCTCTGGAAAAATACATATTTATCTACTCAGTTAATTGGATGTTTTATGGACTATGAAGTGGAGAAGGATACCCAGACAGACACTACCTCTGCTCAGTTCAACTCTGCCATACTCAGAACCCCAACGAATGTCCCATAGGGCATTCTTCCAGTCAACTTGTCCTCAGGAGACACTGAACAGTACAGAGCTTGGTAATAGGAGACAGACATCCATTCAGCTACAATGATTGGGCTGTTTAACGAACTCATTAATATCTAATGCAAATTTTCTATGCTCTGTATACAAAGAATGGTAGCTGTTGGTCCTTTCTAATGGACAGGTACAATTTATTTTTTTTATGTTTCCATTAGAAGCACAAGAGAGGGAAGCCAGAAGGAAATAATACGAAAGAGAAAGCAATTACCTTTCTTTTTCCTCCAACTTCCAAGACGGAGAGGAAAAATCATTGAGGAGTATTTATTAGCTAATGATGAAAGAGCACTTCAAAAATGAAAATGGCTCTGAAACGCACTGCATTATCCTGATTGCAGAAAATGGAGACTCAAGAGAAAGGGCGCTCTGTAAAATGTCCTCTGCAATTGGCTCCGTCTCTCATGAGCTGCTCAGATTCCTTTGTCCCTCCCACGATAATAACTTGTCTTCATGACCATAGCCAAGAACACATTCTTTGGTTACATAAGCTTCTAAAAATAGCAATTTATCATGGAAATGGTAAATGACCCTTGAATATAGTGTTTTGATGGGCTATTAAGTTATTGCAGTGTATTTTCTGTTACACATTATAATTAAAGATACAAATCACTTCTGAGGCTTTCAAACTTTTAAGAGTATATCAGTTTTATGCTTCGGACATTTATTCATCTTAAAAAGACATGAAGAAAGCTTTCCCGTGGTCAAAGCAGTTTCATGATGGACATGGAAATTAGTTTTCTCCTTGTTATTGAAGTCTAATGAAAAAGAGGAGGCTAATTCAAAGTGTAATTTATTTTTTCTGTCTGCCTAGCTGTTTGATAAATGCATTCAAAGTAAAAGAATCTAAAATTTAGCCAGCAGAATATTCCAAGGAAACTTAGTATTGCATTTCTATTTCCTTAAGTAGAGAACTGTAGAACTGAAAAGGTCTCAAGAGGTAATAGTCAATAATTTCCTAAGACCAGAGAGGTTAGAAGTGCCTGCCAAAGTTAAACAGTATGACCAGTGCCCTGTCTTCTACCCTGGATCATAGTCTTTGGTACCTAATGAATGAATGAGTGGATGAATGAATGAAAGAAGTGACACTGACAGCACTTGAGTACTCCTGGGGTACCTGACATAATTTTGCCATTAGCTGTCATAGCTCATGGCAACCACATGCACAACATAATTAGACCGTCATGACTAATTGGTTTTTGGAAGAGATCACCAGGCCTTTCTTCTTAGTCTATCTTAGTCTATAAACTCCACTAAAGCCTGTTCAGCATCATAGATACACACAAGCCTCACTGACAGATGGGTGGTGGCTGTGCATACATTAGCCAGGAAGCTAATCCAGGTCTCTGGATGGAAGGCCCTCACCTCACTTAAATGGGGCTACAAAAGGCAGACAAAATGTGGGGGGAGGGGTGCAGAAAATGTTTTCACAAAGACAGTATAAAGAGTCAGGAAGGCTTCCTATAGAGTCAATTCTTTCTTACACATATGTAAATCATTCATGATATTTTTGATCTTCATTGCTTACTGAACTCTCCATCATCAATTAACACACTCTTCTGAGTATTCTCTCAGAAGCCAATCATCATTTTTTCAAAAAATGGAAATACTGCACTAAGTCAATGTAACACTTCTCTTTGTATAGCCTATTATAGTCTCCAAAGCATTTCTAACAATAATCCTGTTGTGATGTAATTACTATTATTATTATCTTCATTTTATATATGAGGAAATTGAGGTGTAAAGAGTTTGAGTGGTTGTTCAATGTCATAGCTAGTAAGTGGTACAGCCAGGACCAGACTCCTTCTCTCCCCACTCATTGTACATTCTCAGCTTATTCCACTACCTTACTCTATGCCACAGTTACAGCTCACTACATTGATTACAAAATACTTCTACAATTAAATTTGGAACAAAGTTCTCATGTTTAGAACAAGGAATGCCTCAGCTTATAAATTGGTTTAGCTCTTGGCAACTCCATGTGTGTCAGAGGTGAAATGCACTCCATAGCATTTTCAAGGCTGTACCTTTTGGCAGCAGATTTCCAGGCCTTTCTTCAGAGATCCCTCTGAGAGGGTTCATATGGCCAACCTGTCAGTTAATAGTCAAGCTCTTAACTGTTTGTGCCACCCAGGGACTCCTGTATTTGTAAGTAGGTCCTTGTGATTCATAAAGCATTTTCCCAAATCAGTAATTTTATAAACAGCTGGTAGATTTCCAAATAAGCCAGCAAAATACTGCTAGCCCAGCATGTAGAAGAACTATATCATCACTTTGTCACCAGGTTTACATTTCCGTGTTCCATTATTTTCATTAGAAAACATATTCCACTTTTGGGATGAGGATGTCTAAAATTCAGCACTCCCTCCCAACAGCAGTGCTGTCTGCACACCATGCACCCTCCACCATTTTACTTTGCTCATGTAATTGTAGAAATTTCAGCAGTGAGGTGGAGTCCTACAGGGAGGCTTCTAGGCATGAGAGTTGAACAAATTCTCAAAGCAAAAGCAGCAGACTTTAATTTAGGAAGTGTGAACAAAGCAGGGACAAGGTGTATGTCTAATATTAAGTAGTACTAAGCTATATATTGTTGGTTCCAAATCTTAAAAAAAAAAATTGCTGTGGAGTCATTTCTGACTCATGGCAACCCATGGATGTCAGAGTAGAACTGTGCTTGATAGTTTTCAATGGCTGATTTTTCAGAAAGAGATCACCAGACCTTTCTTCAAAGTTGCCCCTGGGTGGTCTCAAACCTCTAGCCTTTCAGGTAGCAGCTGAATGTGTTACCATTTGCACCACCCAGGCATTCCAAATTATAGACAGCTCAAAATAAATGTCAAGGTGAAATAGGGGCATTCGGGAACATTGGCCATTATCATAGCATAGATAATTGAGATAACACCAATTTTACCCACATTTTAAGAAATCAAATAACATAGGATCAATTTTTTCATATATATAATATTTTATAATTTAATACCTATTATTTTATGAGGTCCTCACAACAATGCTACAAGTTAGGGTAGCTATTACTGTATCCATTTTACAGATACAGAAATTGTTAATGAGAGTTAAGGGCCATAGACCCAGGGATGAGTAAGTCATTAAAACTGGGACTGAAATTCAGGCTCTTGTAGTCTATTAGTCCTGAATTCTCTCTGCAATATCATGCCACCTCTGACTGAGTTTTAGGAGTTCTGGTAGCGGAGTGCCAAAGGCACTTACTGCTAACCAGAAGGCTGCCGGTTCAAACCCACCAGCCACTCCTCAGAAGGAAGGTTGGACAATCTACTTCTGTAGTGATACCGCCTTGGAAACCCAAGGAGGGGTCACTATGAGTCGGGTCCAACTCAATGGCAAATAACAACAACAACAACTGACCGACTTTTAGGAAGAGGCAACCCTCCTAAATCAGCCTGAAAAAAGGGAAAAGAGCCAAAAAATGAAAATTGCTCTAGTAAGAGAAATAGCACAAACACAGTTACTTGCACTGCAGATATGGAAGGAAATATGAGTTTCTTCTAAACATTTCTTAGTTTGTAGCCTATAGTCATTCCCTTCTCAAAAATTATAAGTCCTGTGGATTTATGACTCTATGAAGGCAAGAATGTAATCTGCCTCATGTGAAGGAAGACTAAGTTTCTCTTCAAAGTCCAGATCTTTCCAAACCAGAATAATTTCCATTATTCCAGGGACATCCATAATTAGCTTTTATTCCTAGACACTGGGTGTTTTTATTTATCTACAAGTCCCTTCTTTTTAATTACAAGCACTTACTCAGGAAAGAAGCCTTTCTATGATATTGTCATGCTGCATATTTCTAAAAATGGAACAACCTCAGCCTGGGACCTCTCTATTGAGCTGTCAGGCTCTGAGGTAGACATTCTGGTAGTTTGTCCATCAGCCAAAGAACCAAGACAAAAGAGGTTGCTTTTCCCCACAGTTAGATGTTATAGGTGGACAAAGCCCCAATTTTGAAAGACCCACCAGCCCACTCTTACCACCATTTTATTCTCTTACAAACACCATGTTATTGTTAGCTGCTATTGAATCCCCCAATTGTGCACCATACCCATATTCAGTTGCAGACGATATTGTGTTGGGATCCATAGAGTTTTCACTGGCTGATTTTCAGAAGTAAATCTTCAGGCTTTTCTTCCTAGTCCATCTTGGTCTGGAGGCTCTGCTGAAACCTGTTCAGTGTTATAGCAACTCACAAGTGTCCACTGATAGACAGGTGGTAGCTGCACACATAAGGTGTATTGGCTGGGAATTGAACCCAGGTCTCTTGCATTGAAGGTGAGAATTCTACCAATGAACAATAAGTGCTTCTGTATTAACACTAGGCTATTGTTAGGGGTCATCGAGTCAGCTCCAACTCATAGCGACCCAATGTACAACAGAACGAAACACTGCTTGGTCATGCCCTATCTTCACAATCCTTGTTATACTTGAACCCATCATATTAGCCACTGTGTCAATCCATCTTGTTTAGAAACCCCTTATACCTCATGCAGTAGAAATGGGAGAGGATCTTAGAGTTCTGGGATTTATAGACATGAGACCTCCATTAGTTAGCCTCATAACTAATTGGTATTCTAATGCCCAACCAGAGGTAAAATATAATTTATGGTAATACATGAGGAGTGATGATTTCATTTATTTTTTTTCCCCTGTAAAGTGGTAGCAGAGTATCTGTGTGCATACTGGTGTGGAGTTATGGGGCTTTCACATGGGAGGTGAATTTTTTATTCTTTTTTCTAAGACTTTATCCTGCCTCAGCTGGGCTGACCTTAGGCAGAGATCATATGAGTGGAAGCTTAGAAATCTGCATTTTTGGTTCAGTTCTGATTCATCTTATTTGTATCTTTCTATGTGGCTGGGTAAACATTGACTATCACATCTCTTAGTCTTCTGTCACTCAACAGTGGATGACCTTGGTAAGGTATTGTGGCCTTTACCCCTGGGTTGTCTTGTAATGCAATCCAAATCTGAAATCCAAAGCGTTAGACTGAATCCTGTACTCATGTTTATTCACCACATGACCTCAGCTAAGCGGCAGGCTGGCTAATGAGCCAGCATTTCTTCATCTGTGAACCAAAAGTCATAAAATCTACATCTTGGCGTTGTTGTAGAAATGAAACAAAATAACATGCTTAAAAAAAAAAAGAAAAACTTCAAAACTTTAAATGTTATTGAAATATGACTTATCTGCCTACTAAATAAATGTCAGTCATTACTGAGACAAAAATCTTAAATAGTATTCACATTTGTATACATTTATTGTACATATTTATGGTCAGATTTTCTAAGAAAAATAGAAATAATTTTCACAGGACAAATGCAGCAGACGTTCAAATAGTTATCTAGCAAAATCAGGCCATGGAAAGGCTAACTTGGTATTTCATAGGCAAGGAGGGTAAGAAAGGTTTATGTTAAAGTGGTTCGATTTAATATCTCACATGTCACTCACTGTAAACGCAGTTCCAGGGACTGACACATGAGTGCCCTGTTGCTGAAAATCCCATAATGAAGAAGAGAATATCACTTCACTAGTCGCCTCCTTGCCCCGAGAAGAGTTTTCAATCATTTCATTAAAAAAGAAAAGAGCCGACCACATACTGCTCAATATGGTGACGCACTCCTGAACAGTGAAGGAGTTATTTTCAAACACATTCTTTCCTTGCTTTTCTATCCCCACAGGGCCCTGCCGTAATTCCTGGCCTTCTGCAACCCGTGGCTGCAGCTTCCATCTTACTGAGCAGATTTCCAAACAAAGTCCCCTTGCTGTGTGCACAGAACTGCCCTCTTGAGCTGCAGGCATGCCTGTTGGGGCACCGAGGCTGAATTTATTTCCCACATCTTGAACACATTGCTCTCTCTTCCCCTCCCTCCCTCCAGTCCCCACTCCTCCCCACCCCCTCTTCATTCCTAAATCCTACAGCCATGACAGAAATAAATTAGCTAGAGGTACAGGTCACACCTTAGAGAGCAGTAAACGTTCTGTGGGAAATCAATAGAGAAGATGGGATTCTCAAACAGCTGAAGCAGAAGGAATGATGCATTGATGGCTATACATAAACCAAACAAAGGAGCCTGAGAACAGCCTTCTAGGGAGGGGCTGATGCACTCAGGCTTCATTTATTCTAACACCTGAACCCGAGATAGCTCCACAGAAAAGACACTCCTCAGATACCTATGCTCCTGGAGCTTTTCCTCAGGAAGGCTAAATGTTACTATGAGGGTATTTTAGAAAATTAAAAACTATGTTCAGATTAGGAGCTCTGGTAGCATAGTGGCTAAGACACTTGCCTGCTAACCAGACGGCTGGCGGTTCAAACCCACCAGCCACTCCTCGGAAGGAAGGTTGGGCAATCCTACTTCCGTAGTGATACTGCCTCGGAAACCCAAGGAGGGGTCGCTATGAGTCGGGGCCGACTCGACGGCACATAACAACAATAACAACATGTTCAGATTGCAGATGCTAATGTTGGACCCCAAGGAAGCCCCCTGGAGGGTCTTAAGCTGAGAGTATGAGACTTAAACGTGTTGAAGGAAAACCTCCTCTCTATGGTTGCTGATTGGAGGCCCTGGATGATGCAGTTAACACACTTGGTTGCTAACCCAAAGGTTGGATGTTCAAGTCTACCTAGTGGAGCCTCAGAAGAAAGGCCTGGCCACCTATTTCCCCCACCCCCCATAACTCGGCCATTGAAAACCCTATGGGGTTCTACTCTGACTTAAGGGGTTGCCATGTTGGAATCAACTCCTTGTCAGTTGGTTTGGTTACGATGATAAACAGCAAAAGCCAGAGTAGGATCATCCTGACCATTAACTTTGGTAAATGGAGTTCCTAAAGCTGTAAATGTGATGTGTTAGAAATAGAATAGGCTTTAGGCTCCAACAGACCTGGGTTTCAACCCTAAATTCACCTCTGTGTAGAAAAAGATCTTGGGAAAGCCCCATTTGTAAAATACCAATATAATATCTACCTCAGAGCCAATTGTGCAGATTAAATGAATAACCAACGTAAACACTTCATGAAAAATCAACAGTCAACAAAAAGCTCACTGTTCTCCTCCCTCTCCCTCTACCTAATCATGGTTTTGAAAATTCTCTCAAGTTCTACAATTTTCCCCACCACACATCTTTCACAAAGATGCTCTCTGATGAAAATTTAATTCAATAGCAAATTCAATTTTGAGAAAAATGCTTTATGATACCAACAGTTTCAGAATCAGTTGGCATAGGAGGGCTTTGGGTATCCCACAATCTCTATCAGCTACCAAATGTCACCCCAAGTAAAATACAATCTAAATTGAAGCAGCATGCATAATATGCAAATGGGGTCAAAACCCTACCCCTAACTTCATCATATAGGGAAACTCTGGAACTTCCATAGCTATATTAACAATCTATTTTTCTACCTTCTTCTACCATGGGGAGAATATAGACTGTCAGTAATTTGTTTGGTAACCTGATCAGTTGTTAACTTTGTCATTGCATACAAGAACTTGTTTCACACCAACTAAATTCTTCTCTCACTACAATTTCTGACTACTTTCCCTGTCTTGTCATGTTTTTACCAATACAGGAAACGTAAAATTAATTTGGGCAATTAAAGTGCTTTCAGTACTCTGATATAAAGCAGACACTCTGGCTCAGTTAATCATGCCACCCTCCACGTAAATAAGAACGACTTTTCAGAACAGAAAAGGTGAAAGCACTAGAACCAACCAGAAAATGCTCTCAGTTAACAAGGTAATAAAAATAACAACAAATCTTTACATACCAGGTTACATTTAAAAGAAAAAAAAACCTTCACATTTGACATCCCACATGAGGAAATTCTGGTTGATATTCCAATTTTAGATGTGGAAACTGAGGCACAGTGAAGGGAAATAATTTACTCAAAGTTACACAACTAGTGAATTCCAACATAAGGCTTCAAATCCTTGTCATTTCCCTCCAAATATAGTTTTTTCACTACATGATGTCCCCCAATGATTACTGAGGTTTTCACTTCTGAAACTACAAAACTTTTAAGGGCCTTTTTGTGGGGGAAAAAATTACTATTTGGATTTATTGTTCAAGTGGAATGGTTCCTCAAAGGCAGGCAGTGAGTAGAACTAATTAGGTGCTCACTCTTCATGAGCCATGACTTGTCCAGCTCTGGACAGTACATGTTGATGAATTCAGGAATTAAGTGAGACATATGCATCTCCCATCTAAGGAATTTGCAGAAATACTCCTCGATAGTCTGGAGTCTATAGGGCCACACAGCAGTCTTTTTCCACTTAAAATCCCTTCACATAGCATTGTATACTCGGTGTCTGATCACGTGAACCCTCTTTGCCTCAATGGCCAAACCTTCTTCTCTCAGAACAGATTTCCCCACCTTTAACTTCCCAACGATGTTGTCAACTTTAAAGAAGAAAATGTTGGTAAAGTACAAAATGTAATACCTAGTACATAATGCTATTGTTAGGAGCTCTGGCAGCAGAGTGCCTAAGGCACTTGACTGCTAACCAGAAGGCTGTTGGTTCAAACCCACCAGCCACTCCTTGGAAGGAAGGTTGGGCAATCTATTTCCACAGTGATACCGCCTCGGAAACCCAATGAGGGGTTGCTATGAGTCAGGTCTGACTCGATGGCACATAACAACAACAACAATGCTATTGTTAGCTACTGACAAGTTGTTCCCTGGCTCATGGTGACCCGATGCACAACAGAATGAAATGTTGTCGAGACCTGTGCCATCCTCATAGCCAGCTGCAGTTTAGACCATTGTGTTCCATGAGGTTTGCTTTGGCTGGTTTTCAGCTATAGATTACCAGGCCTTTCTTCCTAGAAGTGCATATGAGATGCATTGGCCAAGAATTGAACCAGGGTCCCTCACATGGAAGGCCAGAATTCTACCACTGAACCATCAATGCCTCATTGATACATAATAGCTGCTCAGTATACCAACATCAACACACAACCCCCACCCTGACCCACAGTGACCTGTCTTAGCAACCTTTCCAGGTACTTAGAGCACCCAGTATATGGAAAGCATCATGGAAAATTGGGTGAAGTTCTTGGTGAAGCATCTGAAGAAGAACCCTGAGAAGGAGGTAAAGAATTTTTATTAGACTTCAAATCCTTCCTCATCAACTAGTCTTGGAATATGCTCTGTGCCTTTGTATCAGCAGACTTGTTTTGCTGATCTATACTTCAGTGCTTTATGCATGTCTATGTGCCATTTATTTAGCTAGACTGTATGTGCTTTGAGAAAAGTGGCCCTTTTTCTCCATTTATTTTTGCAACCCTGTGAGCATGCACTCACAGTTTTCTCTGCCATAAATCCTTAATTACAAATCCCTGGTTTTATCGGAAGCAGGCCCTCATATTTTCTCTAAGAGGATACTTCTGGAGCCTAGGAGCTTCAGAGTTCAGAGACTCCATCAACCTCTACAGCCCAGTTAGAAGGCCCAAGAAATCCAAAATCTTCACAATTCTACAGCCTGTTTATGCATATGCCTTTACTTACTTCTCAACCCTCCTGGACCTGTGAGCCTGAAATAACCTCTGACTCAGGGTCCTTCCCTTCACAGAGCCCCTGACCAAGATGCCTGCTTAGCAGCATTTGAAGTCCATCAGAAATAACTAGAATTGACTCACAATACTGCTTCTGTCAGACACACCTGCCCAGATAACCTCCCTCCAGCCTCTCCCTGGACTGAGAGCCAAGAGACTTCTCCATTTGCCTTATATAGTTCCTGTGCCATTCGGCACTTTTTTTTTTTCTTCTTCCTGTATTGTCAATAAATATGCTTTAAATTCTGTCCCTATGATGATCTTAAGTCAGCAACACAAGAACCTTAAGGATCTGGAGGGTGAGCTAAGAGCTGATAAGGAGTCACAGTAAGAATAGCTCATACTTGCCTCGTATGGTGTAGTAGAAATAACAATAAGAACACCACCAATCAAAACATTGTAGGGTTGAGTTTGTGCAAAGTACTATGGTAAGTATTTTATGTGGATTATCTCATCTGATCCTCACAGCAACCCATGCTTTCACTGTTAGTTGGTCATTTGCTCATGACAACCCCATGCACAATGGAATGAATTGCTGTCAGGTCCTGCGTCATCCCCATGATCAGTTGCAGATCAGACCTTTGTGATCCATGAGGTTTTCATTGGCTGATTTCTGGAAGTAGATAACCAGACTTTTCTTCCTAGTTTGTCTTAGTCTGGAAGCTCCACTGAAACTTTTCTAGTATCATAGCAACATGCAATTCTACACTGACAGACGTGTCAGTGCCTGAGGTATATTGGCTGGAAATTGTACCCAAGTCTCCCACATGGGAATCAAGAATTCTGCCACTGAATCGTTCATGCCTCATAAGCCCATGCTAGGTGTTCCATTTTACATGTGAGGAAAAAGAAGTGCAGAGAAGCCCAGCTAAGTGGGCTACATCACTATATCGTATGGCACTTTCTTTGAAATCTGACAGATAAAATTCTAATCTAGGTCCTCAATTTAAGAAGGGTGTCTATGGGTGAAGTATGTAACTTCTCCGGCCTCAGTTCTCTCCATTATAAAGTGAGACTAATAATATCTAAAGCCACCAGCACAGCCACACTTTTTGCCTCCATGAATTATGGAACTCTTCTTTATGTCTCCTCTCTACCTCAGTAATCTAGAGGGCACAGAATTGATGCAGAATGACCCAGAACTTCAAATCCTAAATTGGGCAACATGAAATCCCATCCAGCCTGTGTGACTCCAGGCAGCAAATCATTCAATCTTTCAGTTTCTTCATTTGTCAAATGAAAAATGTCAACACTGTTCTAATCTATGTTGATGAGCCATTGGAAGATAAGATGAAAGACACAAAGTGAAAAGTCCCATTAAAAATTTCAAGAACTTCTCAAATTTAACAAAAATGTATAGTAACTGATTCAGATTCAGAAACTGTTGCACAAAATGACTGCCTTTGTCCAATATCTGAAAGTGAATGGAGGAACCGAGTCTAAGATACAGAAATTGATCCCAGATTAGTCATATTATCACGTAAATAGACTTGAACTGGCACTTGGGGACAATGTGTGCTAGTTCTAACTTGACCATAGTGTTGGACAAATTGCTGAAGTTCTCTACACAATAGGATATAAACATTAGCCTTGCCCATGTCTAATGAGTCAGGTGTGGGGAGGATACAAAAACACTTAACTTGAGGCAAGAAAAACTCTAGAACTCAGTTACATGCATTTTTTTTTAATGTGATGTCAGATTTTTTTTTCCCACTCACTTTCCCTTGTCACAATCTAAATTTTATCCAGATGTGAACATGAAGAGGCCTGTCTTTGTTCTTTCTCTGCATCTTTACACACACTTCGGTTTCCTTTTGTGCCTCAGTAGGCTGCAGTGCTATTCTTTAAAACAGAGATCGTGAAGGGGGTTGCAGTGGCAGGAAAGAGGAGTCAGCGGAAAGGGTCAGAGAATACCACACAATGTACCTCTCATCTCTTCCAACACAGACAGAGCTGAGCAACGAACAAGTCTTGACTCCAGACAAATGCCCTCATCCACTTAAAGTCTTCCGAGGGGCACTGTCCCAGAGCCCAGACTGCAAGTGGTGTGTATACACACACACACAGAGATATACACATGCATATAATACTCATACACATGTGTACACATGCACAATGTACCCATACACACATACACATACACCCACATACACATGTACACACCCACACACTCTTTCATGTACAACTGTGCTCTCTCATCCCAGAAAGGATTTTTTTTCAATTGAACTCCTCAATATCTATGGCACATTTAATGAGAAATAAGAAAACAAAGTAAGACTGAATTACTCTGACTATCTCTGTGGGGACTGATCTGTATCAAATAAGCCACACATCAGGAGAAGGTTTTACTTATTAAAAGCAAAGGCAAGTGTAGAAGAGAAGCATTCATACTGAAGCAAAGCACGGGGAGCAGAAGGAAGTATATTTAGATGCATCCACTTAGCTCTTCTGCTTATAGCTAAATATACAGAATGAGAAGCAGATCACAGCTCTGGCTGAGTCTGGCCTCTTCTTCCTGGTCTCCCCTGAGGTCCCTTCCCATGTTCCTCACGGCTTCAGCTGCCCAGTAAGAAGAGACAGAAGTAAGATAGACAGAAGTCAAAAAAGCAAGGTCAGCTCATCAGTTCAGTCTTATTTCATACTCTGCCCCACCTCTATTGTGCCTTCCTGGAACATAAAGATCGAGAACAAGGGGAGAGGTGCTGCTTCAGTTGATTCCGTATAGAGCTATGATATTTTCATTGGCATCCCCTGAACAGCTGGCTGGTCTGATTTACACACTAAAAATAAGTGATCATTTTTATTCCACCAAATATTTAAACCCTGATTGATTAATAACCCTTGCTTGGCTATTCTTATTTTTTAAAAAAATAAATCCCCTTTTACTCTTAAAATTCTTGAATAAAATTAAACTGCTTTAGCCCAGGATGCTCTATTCTTCCATGAAGCCACGTGGTTTCCTAATCTCAGCTTTGATCATTTTAAAGGGGCCACTTTTGCTAACTTTGCATTTCCTGAGATCCTGACATCTCTCTAATTTGAGTTTTATATGTTATCAAGTGACGCTATATGACAGTATTCTAAAATGTGATCTACTTTTTAACAAAATTAAAAAGTAACATTATTAACCTAAGCTAAATCACTGAGGATATAGCATGCAGTATTTTTCGCATCCATTGCTTATATTCACCAAGCAAGTTTGGACTTAATTTCTTCATTACAAACCTCGTTTCTGTCTTGCTATATACTGTCTCCCCACAGAACTATATTTTTTAAAAAATCCCACTCCTACTCAAATTCTAAAAAAGCTATAGCTCTCTCTTAAAGTTAGAGTTGAATATTATGAAAAACTGTACAGAAAACATAGAGATGGCTTTCCTCTCTTTAAGGACTCACAATACAGCCTCCAAACCTACCAAAAGTTCCAAAAACAACAACAAAAAGCAAAACTCTCTTTCAGCTCTGGCAGCAACAAAAGCAATAACTTTCCCAAAACCAATCCAAGCCAGGAATTAACAGAACACAGAACACATCCACATTCAGACTACTATAACTACATCAGCTCACCACAATATTTGTTTGGAAAACACATAATTTGTGGTATACAGAGAGAATCTCTAATGCCAGAAAAAAAAAGTTCTTTCAAATGCAAATTAACCAAGAGACATATTTTCCCTGTGTTTGGAAAATCACTCTAATATATGAAAAACATACTTTTTGTGTGAATTAAAAAAATTGGTGTATACCCACTCAGTTGAAAAAGCAATTAAATTTGCTATAGATTACACTAACAGTTGAAAAAAAAAAAAGCAAAAATTAACTCCTGGCTCCGTAATCTTTAAGGACTTTATTAGCATTTACTAACCTAAGTAGTCTTCAGTTCCAGGTAGCAAAGTTTCTTTTCTTCTCCACTGAAATATTCATATGGACACTGAAGAACACTGTATTACTGAAGTGAGCAGAAAAGAATATTGTTTCCAATCTTCTATCAGAAAGAGAAAGAAAGACAGAAGGAAAGAAAGAGAGAAAAGCAAGGCAAAATGCAGTCTAATCGAGTATTCTTCCTGGTGGGGGGAAAAAGTAAATCCAGTATTCTGGAACGAGTTCAAACATAGCTTGACAGGCTACAGGAGAATTTACACTGAGTATGCTTAGCCCTGCGCTGCTTGCATGAGACACTCTTAATGAATATTACTTCCTTCCCACTGGCTATTCCTGCTGGAAGTCCACACCCACTCCTCTTTCAGAAGTCAGGAATTTAGCTTCAGCCAAAGTCCAGAAAACATGCTTATGCAGAGACAAGGCCTCACTGATCCATAAACTTTCAGGTTATGACCTGCAGGTCAGTTTGACAAATAGAACATGAGGGTGAATTTTTCTCTGCCCTGGGTGATGTTCCCAAGCTTTGTGCCTGTCCTAAACTGCAGTTCCCCTGGAAGAGAAGAAAATAGACAGTTTTCTTTCTAAAGAAAATGACGTCCTACATGCCACTTTAAAGGCCTTTCCCCATCAAGCCTCCAAACCCAGATCAAAATAAGAGGTGTCTGCATGTTTAAAAAAAGAGATAGTTTTTAGCTTCTGGATAAAATAAAATGAATTTCCTAACCAAAATATATCCTTTCTGAAAACTTACACATCATCTCTCCCTAAAATGCTATTCTCATTGCATGTTGGGAAAATAAGTTTGAAATTTAGATTTCACCATCTATGCAATCTAAACATTCTCTAGCATATATTTAAGTCACAGTGAAAAAAAGGATTTTATTTTTCAAACCATGCTTTTCCTTTCCCTAAATTCCTCTGTCATTTTTAATGATGGCAGACTTAAAATTCTAGAAATTTTAAAATGTGGTACTTCTCTGACTATCTGAGAAGGCAGTTCTTGCTTTGTTAAAAAAAAAAAAAAGTAGGGGGACAGGGAAGGGGGAGAGGGAGCCTGATACAGACAACATAGGAAAGAAAGATATTTTATATTAAATAATAATAATAAAATACCTTTTGTTGTCCTTCTGACATTTTCAGGGTGCCATTTATATATTTTTATTCTCCATCAAATTTTAAATTATAAATGTTATTAAATATTTATTTAGAATTAAAGTGCTTATTTGCTAAAACACACACAAACACAAACATCAATTAGTGTTTGAAAAGAAATGGTATCACAGAGTATTAAAAGGCAATAGGAATTCTATAAGTGTACAAAGAAATATGGTGTGCCTCGCTTCTAATACAAACCCTGCCCAGCTAGCATTGATCCCTTGGATTAATGAAAGGTATGCCCTACATACCTTATAAATAAACCCATAGACTCTACATGCCTGTAACACTTAGAGCAGCCACTATTTAATTGCTATCATATGTTTCCTTTATCAAAGGTCCTTGTAACAAAAAATATTTCCTTGCCCACTATTGAATAAATAAAATTTCCGTGGACATTTTCTCCTTCCTGTAATTATGAGGTTTTGGAGAGTTGGGTTGTTTTGTTTGTTGTTATGCTTGGCCTAGGGGAAGAATAAAACTTAGGCCCCTTTTCCAATGTATTTAATGGTAGCGTAGTGCCTAAGGCACTTGACTGCTAACCAGAAGGCTGGCGATTCAAACCCACCAGCCACACCTCAAAAGGAAGTTTGGGCAATCTACTTCTCTAGTGATACTGCCTCAGAAACCCAAGGAGGGGTCTTTATGAGTTGGGTCCAACTTGATGGCACATAACAAGAACAAGAGCAAGCAAAGTTTTCAGAAGCATGGTGAAGCCCAAGAAAAATCGGGTTTTGAAAGGCCTAGTAATCCTCATATATGCCCACATTATAAAAGCCAGTTACTGTAGAGTTGATTCTGGACCCCATGTATATCAGTGTAGCGGACTTTTGGATGTAGATTATCAGGGCTTTCTTCTGAGGTGTCTCTGGGTGGACTCAAACATCTAACCTCTGGGTTAGCAGCTGAGCATGGTAACCGTGTATACCATCCAGGATTCCATGTTGTTGTTGTTGTTGCCGTGTGCCGTCGAGTCTGACTGACTCACAGCGACCCCTCCTTGGGTTTCTGAGGCAGTATCACTACAGAAGTAGATTGCCCCATCTTCCTTCCGAGGAGTGGCTGGTGGGTTTGAACCGCCAGCCTTCTGGTTACCAGTCAAGTACCTTAGGCACTACGCTACCAGAGCTCCCCCAGGATTCCATTACTACACAAAATAAGTGAAAAACAGAAACATTCATTAACTTGACCCAAAGAGGTAGCTTACAGATCAGAGAGATCACATGGCACATAGGGAAAGAACTCTATATCAAGACTGGAATGGACTTGCATTTTTGCCACTAGATGCACTTGTTTCTTTGTCTTCTCCATAAGGATGATCACTCTCCTCTGGATCTAAAGGTGTTTGTATGGAAACAGAGGGGCTTGAGTAGACTCAGGGTTTTCTCAGCTCAAGTTTTACAACTCTCTGAGAAGATGATATGGGCTTTACAGTCACAGCACACTCATCCATTTAATTAACACATATTCTTATCATGACACTCCTCTGGACACTGCAAATTGGGTGGTGACTAAGACAGATGAAGTTTCTGCTTGCAGGGAACTTACATTCTGGTGAAAAGTGAAAAGATTAATAAGTGGAAAAAAAAAAGACAAGTTTACAAATTATGATAAATGGAAAAAGAAATAAAAGGGAAATTGTGAGAGAGAACAAGTCATGGAAATCAGGAAGTGTGTGTAGGGGACTGGGGAACCACAGAATCAGGATATGGGAGGCATGTTTGGGAAAGTAATTAGCAGTCCATCCACCATATGTTAGTGAGAAAAATATGTGATATGGCTGTATTAGGTACTTGAATGCAAGATTAAGACATTTTGGAATGAATATTATAGAAAACTGGAGATCATTGAGAACTTTTGAGAATTACTATAAATAGAACTATTATTTGTCATTACTGTTATTAGGTGGTGTCAGGCCAGCTCCTACTCATAGTCAGAAGTAATGAAACAATGCTCAGTCCTGCGCCATCCTCAAAGTCCTTGCTATGCTTGAGCCCATCGTTGCAGCCACTGTGTCAGTCCATTTCATTGAGGGTCTTCCCCTTTTTTACTGACCCACAAATCTACCAAGCATGATATCTTTCTCCAGGGGATGCTCCTTCTGACAAAATGACCAAACTACAAGAGACTAAGTCTGACCATTCTCACTTCTAAGGAACATTCCAGCTATACTTTTTCCAAGACAGATTTGTTCATTCTTCTGACATTCCATGGTATATTCAATATTCTTCACAAACACCACAATGCAAATGCATCAATTCTTCTCTGGAATTCCTTATTCATTGTTCAGCTCTCACATGCATATATGGCTATTGGTTTGGATCAGGTGCATCTTAGTTTTCAAAGTGACATCTTTACTCCTTAACACTTTAAATAGGTCTGTTGCAGTAGATTTGCCCAACGCAATACATCATTTGACTTCTTGACTACTGCTCCCATGGGTGTTGATTATGGATCTAAGGAAAATGAAATCCTTGACAACTTCAATCTTTTCTCCATTTATCATGATGTTGCTTATTGGTCTAGTTGTGAGGACTTTTGTCTTCTTTACATTGAGGTATAATTCATACTGAAGAATGTAGACTTTGATCTTCATTAGTGTGTTCTTTGAGTCCTCTTCAGTTTCAGGAAACAAGGTTGTATCATCTGCACATCACAGGTGTTTAATGACTCTTCTCCAATCCTGATTTCATGTTCTTCTTCATATAGTCCAGGTACTAAGATTATTTGCTCATCATGCAAACTGAATGACTATGGTGAAAGGATACAACTCTAATGCACACCTTTTCTGACTTAAAACCATATAATTGCTTGTTCTATTCAAACAACTGCCTCTTGGTCTATGTACAGATATCTGATGAGCACAATTAAGTGTTCTGGAGTTCCCATTCTTCACAATGTTATCCATAATTTGTTATGATCCACACAATCAAATGCCTTTGCATAGTCAATAAAACACAAGTAAAAATATTTCTGGTACTATTTGCTTTCAGCCAAGATCCATCTGAAATAAGCAATGATAGCCCTCATTCTACATCCTTTTGTGAATCCTTCTTGAATTTATGGTAGTTCCCTGTTAATGTACCGCTGCACCCATTTTTGAATTGTTTTCAGCAAAATTTTACTTGTGTGGGATGGTAATGATATTGTTCAATAATTTCTACATTCTGTCTAATTACTTTTGCTTGGAATGAGCATATACTTGGATCTCTTTCAGTTGGTTGCCCCGGTAGCTGTCTTCCAACTGCCTTGGCATAAAAGAGTGAGCATCTCCAACCCTGCATCTCTGTGTTGAAGCAACTCAATGGCTACTCCATCAATTCCTGGAGTCTTTTTTTCCCCTTTCTTTAGTAATAGCAAAATATTAGCTGAATGTAGCAGTTTGTAGGAGAGATTAGGGATGAGTAACATATACGGAGAGAGAACCCAATCTAAGACATTGGCAATAACAATGGAAAGAAGAAGATGTCTGTGAGAAGCAATATGCTGATAAAGTTCACAGGCTTTGACAAATAATCAGATATGAAGGTGAGGATGAGAAGGCATTTAAAGATAACTCCAAGATGTTTGGTCTCACTAAAAATAAAAACAGTGGTACTTTGTGCAGAAATTAGGAAATCTGAGGTGAAAAAAAAAAATGTGTCTGGCACACAGTAAGCGCAAATGTTTGGTGGCTATGTTGTACGCCGAGTTTCAGAGCTGGGAAGATATCCAATCTACACTATTATTTCAAGGTAAAACTTCAGGATTTTTATATTGACACCAAAATCATGAGCAGCAAGCGAAAGAAATAGATAAATTGGAGTTCATAAAAATTAAAACCATTTGTGCATCAAGGGATGTTATCAAGAAAGTAAAAAGACAACCTATAGAACGGAAGAAAATATTTAAAAACTATGTATTAGATAAGGGTTTCTTAAAACTCAACAACAGGTGCTTTTTATCTAACTGAGTGGGAGATAGCAACCATGCCCACACAACTCAACCACACCTGCCCCTCTTGCAGCCCCATCCACTGGGTAAGGGCCATCACTTGCTTCTGCACTAACTGGTCAATGACAGAGGACAGCCAATACCAGCCCAACTCACCCTCAACTGCATTTTATGAACAGCTAACAGAGATCAGTGCACACACTCTTGTTCTCTATCACATCCACCAGGAGACAGGTGGTGAGTCTTAAGTGCCGCCAATTAGTGAAAAGAGGAGCACACTAGCCCTGTTCACTCAGATACATCAAAATAAAATAAAATATGTGGGTGAATCACACCAATATATAAATACCAATTAAATATAAATATAACAGCCTCACAAAGTGCCAGAGACAACTGACCCTCCCATTCCTCACAAATAAACAAGATGAAATAGTACAAACAAGGGACCAGGATATAGATCCAGAAAACTTCTCTGAAAAAGAAGTGGCATTGGAACAGCCTGATAAGGAATTCAAAAGAATTATATTTAGGTGCATTCAGTGGATTTAGAGACAGATCAAGGAAAAGTCTGACAAAATCAGGAAAACACTGAAAAAAAAAAAAAAAACCCTTTAGGACAATTTAGAAAAACAATGCAAAAACAAACTGACAAAATAAATGAAAAATTAGAAACCACACAAAAACAACAAAAAGAAATCCAGAAGATTAATATTAAGATTTCAGAAATAGATAATACATTGAATGGGCAAAGGACTAGAATCAAATCAATGGAAGACAGAATTGCTAAGATTGAAAACATATACCTCAATACTACTTTGTTAAAGGGTCAATCAGGAAAAAAATCAAAACAAAATGAAGAAAGCCTAAGATTCATTTGGGATACCATCAAGAAGAGTAACTTACATGTAATTGGAATTCCAGAACAAGAATAGACAAATAAAAACCACAGAGAAAATTGTCAAAGATTTATTAGAAGAGAATTTCTCTAATCTTATGAAAGACAAGATGTCCATTCAAGAACTTCAATGAATCCCCAATAGGACAGACCTTAAAAGAAAATCACCTAGACATAACATAATAAAACTCACCAAAACAAAAGACAAAGAAAGAATCCTGAAAGGAGCATGGAAAAAATGAAAGGTTACCTGCAAAGGGCAAGCAATAAGACTAAGCTCTAAATTCTTGGCAGAAATCATGCAGGTGAGAAGGCAATGAGAAGATAAATGTCAAACCCTGAAAGGCAAAAAATGCTAACCAAGAATTAGATAGCCAGCAAATTGTCCCTCAAATATGATAGTGAAATTAGAACATTTCCAAATAAATAGAAATTAAGGGATTTTTTAAAACCAGACCAAACTTACAAGAGATGCTAAAGGGAGTCTTCTGGACAGAGAACTAATAAAAGCAGGCAATAACCAATTATTAACACACATGATGACATACCCCAGAAACCAACTCAGTTATAGAAGAATCCAAAGTAAAATAAGCTTACCAGACAATAAACAGGGAACCTGAAATATCAGTTAGCAAAGTAGGAGACTTTAATACACCACTTGCAATCAAAGATACAACTGGAAAGAAACTCAACAAAGATGCAGAAGAACTAAACAATACAACCACCAACTTGACCTTATAGATATCTACAGAGCACTTCACCCAACAACAGCAAAATATACATTATTTTCTAGTGCACATGGAATATTCTACAGGATAGAGCATATATTAGGCCACAAAGCAAGCCTCAATAAATTTAAAAACACTGAAATACTGCAAAATATCTTTTCAGGTCCCAATGCTATAAAATTAGAAATTAACAATAAGAAGATCAACAGTAAAAGAGCAAACACATGGAAACTGAATAACACCCTCCTTAAAAATTACTAGGTAATAGAAGAAATTTTAAAAAATGAAATTAAAAATTTCCTTGAATCAAACAAGAATGAAAGCACAACATACCAAAATCTTTGGGACACAGAGAAAGCAGAGATCAGAGGGCAATTTGTACCAATAAATGTCCACATCAAAAAAGAAGAAAGAGCCAAAATCAACACCTTAGCCCAACATCCACAACAATTAGAAAAAGGGCAGCAAAAAAAAAAAAAAGCTTACAGTCACAAGAAAAGAAATAATAAAGATTCAAGCAGAAATTAATGAAACAGAAAATAGACAGTAAGAAAAAAATCAACAAGACTAGAAGTTGGTTCTTTGAAAATATTAATCAAATCAACAAAACACTGGCAAACTTAACAAAGGAAAGAAGAAGATGCAAATAATAGGAATAAGAAATGAAATAGGTGATGTCACAAGAGAGCCCTCTGAAATGAAAAGGATAATATCAAGATACTATGAAGAACGGTACTCTAACAAATTGAAAACCTACAAGAAATGGACAGATTTCTAGAAACACACTACTTACCTGAACTAACAGACTGAGGTAGAAAATTTGAACAGACACACAACAGAAGAAATTGAGCAAGTCATTAAAAAAAAAAACTATCAACAAAACGAAAGTCTTGATCCAGATGGCTTCACTGGAGAATTCTACCAAGCATTCAGGAAGAGCTGACACCAATACTACTCAAACTGTTCCAGAACATGAGAAAGAATGGACTCTTCCCAAATTTGATTTATGAAGTAAGCATAACACTGACACCAAACCAGGCAAAGACAACACTAAGAAAGAAAACTGTAGATCAATATCCCTCATGAATATAGACACAAAAATCTTCAACAAAATCCTAGCCAACAGACTCCAACAAAAAATCAAAAAAATAATACAGCATGACCAAGTGATACTAGGTATGCAAAAATGGTTCAGCATTAGAAAAACAATCAATGTGATCTTTCACATAAATAAAAGAACCACGTGATCACATCAATTGATGCAGAAAAGGCATTTGATAAAATCCAACACCCAATCCTGATGAAAAAAGAAAAAAGAAAAGAAAACTCTCAGAAAAGTGGGGATAGAAGGGAAATTCTTCAACATAATAAAGGGCATATGTGCAAAACCAACAGCCAATATTATCGTCAACAGAGAGAGACTGAAACCATTCCCTTTGAGAAGAGGAACCAGACAAGAATATCCTCTATCTCCACTTCTACTCAACATTTTAATGGAAGTCCTATCCAGGGCAATAAGCCAAGAAAGGGAAATCAAAGGCACCCAAATTGGTAAGAAAGAAGTAAAACTATCCCTGTTTGCTGATGATATGATTCTATACGTAGAAAATCCAAGATACTCAGCAAGAAAACTACTGGAACTAATTGAAAGATTTAACATGGTAGCAGGATACAAGCTCAACATACAAAAAAACAGTTGGATTCCTCTACACCAGCAAACAGATATCTGAAAAGGAAATCAATACCATTTAAGAAGCTCTGGTAGCATAGTGCCTAAGGCACTTGACTGCTAACCAGAAGGCTGGTGGTTCAAACCCACCAGCCACTCCTCAGAAGAAAGGTTGGGCAATCTACTTCTGTAGTGATACCACCTCGGAAATCCATGGAGGGGTCACTATGAGTCAGGTCCAACTAGATGGCACATAACAATAACAACAACCAAAGATAAGATATTTGGGAATAAATCTTATCAGGGACACAAAAGACCTATACAAAGAAACTACAAAATACTACTTCAAGAAACTATAAGGGTCTACATAAATGGAAGACCATGCCATGCTCATGGATGGGAAGATTGAACATTGTGAAAATGTCAACATTATCCAAAGCAATCTATACATTCAATGTAATCTCAATCTAAATTCTATCAACATTCTTTAAGGACATCACTAAATTTGTATGGAAAGAAAAGAGACCTCAGATAAGCAAAGCACTACTGAAGAACAACAAAGTAGGAGGTCTCAAACTCTTAGATCTCAAAACCTACTTTACAGCCAGAGTAGTTAAAGTAACCTGGTATTGTACAACAGACACACAGACCAGTGGAACAGAATTGGGAATCCAGAAATAAATCCATAAATCTATGGTCAGCTGACCTTTAACAAAGGACTGAAATCCATTAAATGGGGAAGAGGTGGTCTTTTTAATGAATAGTGCTGGCAAAACTGGATATCCATTTGCAGAAAAATGAAACAAGATCAATATATCACAACATACACAAAAACTAACTCTAGACTGATCAAGGAATTAAATGTAAATCCTAAACCCATAAAGTTCATCTAAGAAAAATAGGGGTAAACTTAGGGCTCTAATTTATGGCATAAATAGACTATCAAACATAACCCAAACAAGAGTCTACCACTCTTGCCTTCAACTGATTTAATTATCTTTATATAGACATTTAAGGAGCTTTGATGGTGTAGTGGTTAAGGCATTTGGCTGCTAACCCAAAGATCAGTGGTTCAAACCCACTGGTGTGTCCCAGAAAGATGGGACAGTCTGCTTCCATAAAGATTCACAGTCTAGGAAGACCAACGGGAGTCACTATGAGTCAGAATCAACTTGATAGAAATGTGTTTGATTTAAGCTAAACAATTATGTATGTCTAAATGGAGAGTGTATCCAAGATCATATACAGGGTTGGCAGACAATGGGCCTCTCGAAGAGTATGAAGGGATGGACACTGGGAGGAGGTAACTATGGGGAGGAAGTGGGAGGGGAGCTGCTGCATTGTAAATTTTGGTCAATGACATGAGACAAAGTATATGTGAACTGCTGTATGAAAAGTGAATTTACTCTGTAAATCTTCACCCAAATCCTAATAAAAAAAAAAAAAAAAAAAAGAAATGTGTTTGATTTGCTTTTTATATGGACCTTTATATAGAACCAATGGTATTGAAGAAAGAAATCCAAGCTGCGCTGAAGGCACTGGTGAAAAACAAAGTTCCAGAAATTGGTCAGATATCAACTGAGATGCTTCAACAAATGGATGCAATACTGAAAGTGCTCACTCTCCTATGCCAAAAAATTTGGAAGACAGCTTCCTGGTCAACTGACTACAACAGATCCTTATTTGCACCCATTCCAAAGAAAGGTGAGCTGACAGAATGCAGATTATTGAACAATATCATTAATATCACAGGCATATTAAATTTTGCTGAAGACAATTCAAAAACAGTTGCAGCAGTACATCAGCAGGGAGCTGACCGAAATTCAAGCTGGATTCAGAAGAGAATGTTGAATGAGGGAAAAAGAGGCAGTCATTCAAACACAAGAAGATACTGTGTAGTTTAAAACCAAGAAAGATGTGTTTTAGGGTTGTATCATTTAACCATACTTATCCAATCTGTAAAGAGATCTGGTGGTTCAGTGGTTAAGCCATTTTACTGCTAATCAAAAGATTGGCAGTTCACACCTGCCAGCAGCTCCACAGAAGAAAGATGAGGCAGTCTACTTCCTTAAAGACCTATATAGCCTTGGAAACCCTATGGGGATGGCTATGAGTCAGAATGAACTTGCTGGCAGTGAATTTGTTTTTGGTTTAGTCAACCTGTATGCTGAGCAAATAATAAAAGAAGCTGAACTTTACAAAGAAGAATGTGGCATCCGGATTGGAGAGAGCCTCATTAACAATCTGTGATATACAGAGGGCATAATTTTGCTTGCAGAAAGTGAAGAGGACTTGCACCTACTGATGAAGATCAAAGACTGCAACCTTCAGTGTGGATTACATCTCAACATAAATAAAACAAAAATCCTCACAACTGGACTAATACATGACATCATGATAAATGGAGAAAATACTTCAGTTGTCAAGGATTTCATTTTACTTGGATCAACAATCAGCACTCATGAGAGCAGTAGTCAAGAAATCAAGACATTACATTGGGCAAATCTGTTGCAAAAGATATCTTTTGTATTATAAAGCAAATGTATCACTTTGAGGACTAAGGTGCCCTTGACTTAAGCATGGTACTTTCAATCACCTTATATGCATGTGAAAGCTCAACAATGAATAAGGAATACTGAAGAAAAATTGATACATTTGAATTATGGTGGTGGCAAAGAATATTGAATATGGCATGGACTTCCAGAAGAACAAACTAACCTATCTTGAAAAAAGTACAGCCAGAATGTTCCTTGGAAGTGAGGATGGAGACATGAATAGACACTTCACCAAGGAGGATATTCAAGAGGCCAAAAAATATATGAAGAAATGCTCATGATCATTAGCTATTAGAGAGATGCAAATCAAAACAACAATCAGGTACCATCTTGCTCCAGCACTAGTAGCAAAGTTCAACAAGACAGAAAATAACAAA
>NW_006921845.1:3451561-3463753 GCF_000298275.1 Orycteropus afer afer | reverse complement strand
AAGGAGAGGGGGACCAGGTTTGCTGGTCCAATAGAGCCTGGTGAAATCACTGAGACTATGGCCCCTAGCTGCCCTTCAGGTCTGGAATTGAACACACACCTGTGGCTTCCAGCCAAACAAAAGATAGACATATGAGTTGAACATTTGCCTGGAGTAGATATGCTCCTTGGAGAGAACAATTATGGGATAAGGAAGAGCTGCTTATGCACAGGGAAACAGCTCAGGGGTCAGTAGTGCATGGAGGGATGGACACAGGAAGAGGTCCCTGTTGGGAGGAAGTGGGAGGGGAGCTGTTGCATTGTGGTAAATTGTGGTCAATGTCATGAGACAAAGTGTATGTGAACTTCTGTATGGAAAGTAAATCTGCTCTGTAAATTTTCACCCAAATCAATTAAAAACAAAAAAAAAGAAGTGAGAATGGAGAGATTTTGTCTTATGTACATTGGACATAGGGGCCAATCCGTGGAAAAACATCATAGTTGGTAAAGTAGAGGGTCAGGGAAAGAGAGGAAGACCTTCAACAAGAAGGATTGACACAGTGGTTGCAACAATGGGCTCAAACACAGCAACGAATGTGAGTATGGTACGTAACTAGTTAGTATTTCATTCTGTTGTACATGGGGTTCTTGTGAGTAGGAATCGATTTGAAAATACCTAACAACAACAATGCAGACCTTGCAAAAGCCTTATGCAATAACTTTTCCTTACATTTCAACACTCCCTTATCTGTACTTAAGACTAAACACAATAATACTTTTTATAATATAGGAGTCTATTCCTAAGGTATAAGGGGAGAATAATAGGCAATAGTCAGTACGTAATAGTTAGTCTCTGGCAAAAATCAGATATGTAGCCAGGACTAATTGTGAACTATTACAGTCACATCTTAATTGGTTGACCTTATTCAAGTCCATACATGTTGTCCACACTGTTGCAAGAATTATCTTTCTGAAAATTAATATATATATAAATATCTTTCTAAATCACATATGATTAAAGAAATCAGTATTTTAAAATGTTTATTTCCTACGTATTTTCTGCAGGCAAATAGAAGCCAAATTCATTACCCCGATGTTGAGAGTCCTTAACATATGGTCTGAAACTACCTATCTAGATTAACTTCCACCACATATGTGAAATCTAGCCAATTTAATTTCTCACTATTGCTTGAACATACCAAGCCCTTTTAATAACTGTGTATCATAATACTTTGATGATATGATGTCTACATCACTCTAGCTTCTCAATTCCTAGACCTCCTCCCCTCCAAAGATATTGTCTTCTACCCTACCTCAGTCATTCAGCCTCATGACCATATCATTAACTTTGCCATTACTTATAACTACAACCTCTCTATAATCTTTTTTTAAAATTTTTATTGTCATTTGGGTGAACGTTTACAGAGCTAATTCATTTTCCATGCAGCAGTTGATACACATTTTGTTTCATGACATTGACTGCATTTCCCCACAATGTAACAGCTCTCTTCCCACTTCCTCCCCATAGTTACCACTTCCCAGTGTCCTTCTCTCCCATGCACTCCCATCCCCAGAACTATCTTCCTATGCTAACTGCTGTTCTGCTCTCTCATGATTTATTGCTCTAAGAAGTGTATCTACTTGATGTTAATGTTCACCTCATTGCCTGCCTATTGTTTGGCTGGAAGCCACAGGAGTGAGTGAGTTCAGTTCCAGACCTGAAGGGTAATTTGTGTCCATAGTCCCAGGAATCTCTCCAGGCTCTATCACACCAGAAAACCTGTTTCTTTTCTTTTCCTTTTTTTTAAATGATTTTAAGTTTTGGTCCACAATTTTCTCCCACTCTAACCAGGATCTCCTGCACTGATCCCTTCCAAGTTGTTGACAGTGGTAGTCAGGCACCATCTAGTTCTTCTGATCTCAGGGTCATATATGCTGAGAATTGCATGGTCTACTAGCCCTTTGGACTAATTGTTTCCATAAGTCTTTGTTTTTTATCATTCTTCTTTGCTCTGAATAAGGAAAGACCCATCACTGCATCTAGATGGCTGCTTGCAAGCTTCTAAGACCCCAGTTGCTACTCACCAAAGTAGGACATAGAACAATGATTTTGTGTTGTATGTTATGCCAATTGAGCTTGCAGTCTCTTGCAAACATGATCCCAAGCCCACAGGTCCAACTACTCACTCTCTCTGGGTAGCTGGCTGTGGCCAAGAAACCACCACAACCTTGCCTCTTGGCAGCTGTACTATATTGTTGTTGTTAGGTCCTATTGAGTTATTTCTGACTCATAGTGACCCCATGCATAGCAGAAAGAAACACCACCTGATCACATGCCAGCTCCATGATCCTTGCTGTACTTGAGCCCATTGTCACAGCCACCATGTCAATTCATCTCATTGAAGGCCTTCCCCTCTTTCGTTGACCCTCCACCTTACCAAGCATGACATCCTTCTTCAGGGAATGGTCTCTTCTGACAACATGATGAAAGTAGGTGAGATGAAGTCTGGCCATTCTCACTTCCAAGGACCATTCTAGATGCACTTCCTCCAGGACAGATCTGTTAGTTCTTTTAGCAGTTCATGGTACTTTCAGCATTCTTCACTAGCACCACAACTCAAAAGCATCAACTCTTCTTCGGTCTTCCTTATTCATTGTCCAGCTCTCACATGCATACGAGGTGATTGAAAATATCATGGCTTGTGTCAGGTGCACCTTAGTCCTCAAGGAGACACCCTTGCTCCTCAGCACTTGAAAGAGTTCCTTTGTGGCTGACCTGCCCAGTGCTACACGTTGTCTAATGTCCTGGCTGCTGCTTCCATTGGTGTCAATTGTAGAACCAAGCAATGAGAATTCTTTGACAACCTCAATTTTTTCTCCATGTATCATGATGCTCCTTATTGGTCCAATTGTGGGGAATTTTGTTTTCTTTATATTGAGATGTAATCCATACTGCAGACTGTATTCTTCAACTTTCATCAGTAATTGCCTCAAATCATCTTCACTTTCAGCAAATAAAGTAGTGTCATCAGTGTATCTCAGGTTGTTAATGATTCTTCCTCCAATCCTGATGCCGTGTTTTTCTTCATATAGTCCAGCTTCTCGGATTATTTACTCAGCATATAGATTGAATAAGTATGAGGAAAGGATACAACCCTGACACACTTCCTTCTTGATTTTAAACCATGTAGTGTCCCCTTGTTCCGTTCGAATGACAGCCTCCTGGTCAAGGTACAGATTCCTCATGAGTACAATCAAGTGTTCAGGAATTTCCATTCTTCTCAATGTTATCCATAATTTGTTATGATCCACACAGTCAAATGCCTTTGCATAGTCAATATAACTCAAGTAAACATCTTTCTGGTATTCTTTGCCCTGAGCCAAGATCCATCTGACAGCAGCTATCATAGCCCTTGTTCCACATCCTCTTCTGAATCCAGCTTGCACCTCTGGAAGTTCTCTGTCAATATACTGCTACAACGGTTTTTGAATTATCTTCAGTAAGGTCTTACTTGCGAGTGATATTAATGATATTGTTCTATAATTTCCACATTCTGTGGGAGCACCTTTCTTTGGAATGGGTACAAATATGGATCTATTCCAGTCAGTTGGCCAGGTAGCTGTCTTCCAAATCTCTTGGCATAACTGAGTGAGTGCCTCCAGTGGAGCATCCATTTGTTGAAATATCTCAATGAGTATTCCATCAATTCCTGGACCCTTGTTCTTCACCAATTCTTTTGTTACAGCTTTGACTTCCTCCTTCAATACTGCTGGTTCTAGATCATATGCCACCTCCTGAAATGGATGAAGATCGATCAGTTCTTTTTGGTACAGTGACTCTGTGTATTCCTGCCATCTTCTCTTGATGTTTCCTGCATCATTCAATATTTTGCCCATAGAATCCTTCAGTACTGCAACTTGAAGCTTAAATTTTTACCTCAAGTCTTTCAGCATGAGAAATGCCAAGTGTGTTCTTCCTTTTTGGTTTTCTAATTCCAGGTCTTTGCACATTTCATTATAGCAATTGGCTTTGTCTGCTCGAGCTGCTCTTTGATATCTTCAATTCAGCTCTTTTATCTTGTCATTTCTTCCATTTGCTTTAGCTACTCTCTGTTTAACAGCAAGTTTCAGAGTTTCTTCTGCCATTCATTTTGTTCTTCACTTCTTTTCTCCTCCTTTTATTGACCTCTTGCTTTCTTCATGGATAATGTTCTTGATATCATCCCACAAATCTTCTGGTTTTCAGTCATTGGTGTTCAGTGAATCAAATCTATTCTTTAGATGGTCTCTAAATTCAGGAGGGATATATTCAAGATCATATTTCAGCTGTCAGGGACTTGTTTTAATTGTCTTTAACTTTAAATTTAACCTGCATATGAGCAGTTGATGGTCTGTTCCACAATCAGCTCCTGACCTGGTTTTGGCTGAAGATATTGAGGTTTTCCACCGCCTCTTGCCACAGATGTAGTCAATCTGATTTCGGTGTGCTCCATCTGGCAAATTCCACATGTACAGCTGCTGTTTGTGTTGTTGAAAAAAGGTATTTGTAATGAATAAGTCGTTGGTCTTGCAAAATTCTGCCATGAGAGTTCCAGCATTATTTCTGTCACCAAGGCCAAATTTTCCAACTACCGGTGATTTTTCTTTGTTTCCAACTTTTGCATTCCAGTCACCAGTGATAATTAACACATCCTGATTGCATGTTCGAACAATTTCAGACTGCAGAAGTTGAAAAAATCTTCAATTTCCTCATCTTTGGCTTTGGTGGTTGGTGCATAAATTCAAATAATAGTCATACTAATGGGTCTTCTTTGTAGGCATATGGATATTATCCTATCACTGACATCATTGTATTTCAGGACAGATCTTGAAACATCCTTTGTGATGATGAATGCCATGTGTTTCCTCTTCAAACTGTCATTCTCAGCATAGTAGATCATATGCTTGTCTGATTCAAAATGGCCAAAACCAGTCCATTTCAGCTCAGTAATGCCTAGGATATCAATCTTTATGCATTCCATTTCATTTCGACAATTTCCAATTTTCCTAGATCTGTACTTTGTACCTTCCATGTTCTGATTATTAATGAATGTTTGAAGTTGTTTCTCTTCAATTTGAGTGGTGCCACGTCAGCAAATGGAGGTCTCGATAGCTTTACCTTATCCATATGAGTAAGGCTGGTTTTACTCTGATGATGCAATTCTTTCCCAGTCCTATTTTGAAAGCCCTCTAACCCAAGTGGCTCATCCTCCTCCTCTATATTGGACAATGTTTCTGGACTATTCATAAAGTTGCACAGTATTGTATCAGACAGTGTTTCTCTGCTATTCATAAGGTTTTCCCTGGCCAATTCTTTGAGAAGTGGATGGCCTCTTCCTTCTTCATAGTCTGTCTCAGTCAGTAAACCAGGATGATACCTGGGCACCATGTGCACCCCCTGGGTTTGAAACACCAGTGGCACAGCCTCAAGACTCACACCAACATGTCACCACAGTAGGACAAACCAACAGACAAGTTTGTCTTCGATAGTGTTGGAAACCTCTCCAACCTCTCCTTACTTGGATCCCTGTGGCTGACTCCTCACTCTGTCCCAGTGCCTCTCACCTTTTCTGTCCTTTCCCTACTTTCCCACCTTGCCGCTTGTGGGGTGTGGCCTGGGTTCCCTCTCCTCACCTGACTCCTTGGTCCCTGCAGCTGACTCCTCAGTCTGTCCTGGTACACCTGGTCTTTTACTCTTCTTTCTCCCATTGTACTATACACCTGATCATTCTTATCACACATACAAATATCACATAGAAACATCATCTGCCAACACTGTACGTGGTCATGGGTAAACTACTCCCTGCCTAGACAATCTGATCATTGAGTACAACTTCCCTATAATCTTAAACATCCCTCATTGCTTCACCAACTGCTCATTCTCTGCCTTGTATCATAAAATTTTATCTTTTCATTAAATCAACTGCAACATCATAAAACACATTTACATCTATCTCATCTTTTAAAAGTTCTCTTTAATCCAGTATCACTCCCCAACTACCACCTTCTTTTTCTCCTTTCCTCACAGCATGACTTTTTGAAAGCATACCCTACTAGCTATTTCTAAGATGTCTTGCTATTCTTTTTTTTTTTTTTTTTGGGGGGGAAGATTTGGAAGACAGCTACCTGGCCAACTTACTTGAAGAAATCTATATTTATACCTATTCCAAAGAAAGGTGACCCCACAGAATGTGAAAATTATCAAACAATATCACTAATATCACATGCAAGTAAAATCTTACTGAAAATAATTCAAAAATGGTTGCAGCAGTATATTGACAGAGAGCTTCCAGAAATGCAAGCTGGATTCAGATGAGGACATGGAATGAGGAATATCATTGATGATGTCAGATGGATTTTAGCTGAAAACAAAAAATACCAGAAAGATGTTTACTTATGTTTTATTGACTACATAAAAGCATTCAGCTCTGTGGATCATAACAAATTATGGATAACATTGAGAAGAATGGGAATTCCAGAACACTTGATTGTACTCATGAGGAACCTGTATATAGACCAGGAAGTTGTGGTTTGAACAGAACAAGGGGATACTGCATAGTTCAAAATCAAGAAGGGAGTGTGTCAAGGTTGTATCCTTTCACCATACTTATTCAACTTGTATGCTGAGTAAATAATCTGAGAAGTTGGATTGTATGAAGAAGAACATGGCATCAGGATTGGAGGAAGACCCATTAACAACCTGTAATATGCAGATGTGTTAGGCTGGGTTTTCTAGAGAAGCAAACCAGAGAGAGAGAGAGAGAGAGAGAAATTTATCTTAGGGAAATGGCTCACACACATATAGAATCTGTAAAGTCCCAAGTTCTTGGGTCAAACATCAAGCTGGAGGCTTTCCTGACTCATGCAGCTGCAGGGGCTGAAGAGCGCAAGGTTGGCAGGCAGTATACCAGTAGCTGACTCCAACAAATCATGAATCCAAGATTTCCAGGCTGAATGGTCAATTGTTTGCTCATGGACAGTTGTAGGCAGCATAACAGAATCTCAATCCACAGAAGAGTGTCTCTTTTTCCCAGGATGTCCATAAATATATTGGAAGCAGGCCACACCTCTAGGGAAACTGCCTTTCAATGGATTGGCTACTCAAAACATATATATCCAATCTTATCATGGGAATAACCTGCATCACAACTGCTCAAACCACTCTGAATTGTGGTTCAGCCAAGTTGACATACAACTCCAACTATCACAGTCCACCCCTTCTCAACTTGGCAGTTGTACATATCTTCTTAACCATATGTAATCTCTAAATAAGGACAATTATAAGTTGTATTTGAGCCTTACATAATACACTAATACATGTACAACCAAACTGCATTAACCATGTTTACATTTCATAGTTCATAACAGAAGGAAACAAAAATATTTCATGCACATATACAATAAAGGAATATAATAATCACAGTCTTCATTTCCGTAAGTAGTCACGTGGCCATAGCTGATATTCAGAACTACCTTCTTCCACCATCCATTCCATATTTCCCTTGTCCTCAGCAAGCACTTCACCTGGTCATGGTTCTTTGCCTAGTGCGGTGACCCAAATCTTCATTCATGAAGGGTCTGGGCCATTAGAAGTCATATCGGAATTGGGTTGCTATAATTTTCCATTGACTTTAATCACAGGGCATGATAGTACTAAGAGACAACCTAAAGAATCTATTGTATTCCAGACTATTCTTCTTTTTCTCCATTATGTAATGTCAATCCAAATTCCCCTTGGTAATCAGGATCTATCACACCAGACAGTACAGTAACACCCTTCTTTGTTAATCCAGAGGCATGAGGAAGCCAAAGTGGCTGGGTGGCATTCTTAACTTCCAGTTCAATGCAATCATCATTGTGTCTCCAGGTGGGAGTGTTCCTCTAAGATCTCCAGATTTGCAGAGCATAGAATAGTAGGGACAGGAAGAATAAATTTTTTGAGTAGGTAATAGTGAGTGGTGCCACTCCTGTTTACATTCCTTGGTTCCTGGACCCATGAAGTCTGGCTATTTGAGAAACAGCACCATATATTGGACACTGATTTAGAGCATATACAGCCTCCTGGAGAACATTGCCTCAACCCTTCAAGGTATTGTCACCTAGCTGGTGACATAATTGTGTTTTCAGTAGGCCATTTCATCATTCTATCAAGCCAGCTGCTTCAGGATGATGGGGAACATGGTAAGACCAGTGAATTCCATGATCATAGGCCCATTGTGGCACTTCATTTGTTGTGAAGTGAGTCCCTTAATCTGAAACAGTGCTGTGTGGGAATTATGTGTCAACTTGTCAGGACCACAATTCTGAGTAGTTTAAGCAGTTATGATGTGGGTTATTCCCATGATAAGATCGGATGTATATGTTTTGAGCAGCCAGTCTGTTGAAAGGGAGTTTCCCTATGGGTCTGGCCTGCTTCCAATATATTTATGGACATTCTGGGAAAGAGAGATACTCTTCTGTGGATCGGGATCCTGTTATGCTGCCTATGACTATCCATGAGTGGACAATCAACCATTCGGCCTGGAGATGTTGGATTCGTCATTCATTGGAGTCAATAGCTGGTATACTGCCTGCCAACCTTGAACTCATCAGCTCCTGCAGCTGCTTGAGTCAGGAAAAGCCTCCAGCTTGATGTTTGATCCAAGAACTTGGGACTTCCCTGTTTCTATAAGTGTGTGAGCCATTTTCCTAAGATACATTTCTCTCTCTCTCTCTCTCTCTCTCTCTCTGTATATATATATATATATATATATAAGCCTTGGAGCTGTGGTGGAGTAGTGCCTAAGGCATTTGATTGCTAACGAAAAGGCTGGCGGTTCAAACCCACCAGCCACTCCTTGGAAGGAAGGTTGGGCAATCTACTTCCATAGTGATACCCCCGGGAAAGCCAAGTAGGGGTCACTATAAGTCAGATCCGACTCGACGGCAGTGTGTTGCATTGTTTCATTACATGTTTTGCTTCTCTAGAGAACCTAGCTTAACACATATGGTACTGAGAGAGAGTGGGGTGCTGCTCTGACAGACACCTAAAATGTAGAAACAGGAGTGGATTGTATCCTTGACCCAAGACCCTGGCAGAGAGACCCCAGCATGTGGCATGAGAGATGGCAGGAGCAGAGCCAAGAGACCAACATTAGACAGCAACAGCCTTACCAGCCCATGGAGGAGAAAGCTTGATGCACAGGGAGCTTTCTGGCAGAGTGAGTTGCCTTCAGGCATTAATTGGTAGAAGAGACCAGCATAAAATGGAGTAGCAGGTTGGCTGGCCCTGGGAGCAAGAAAGCTGAGTGCTTTTGGGTCAGGAAGATTCCCAGCAGAATAGGTTGGCTTTGGCATTAATTGGCAGAAGTAGAGAGACCAAGGAAACAGAAAACAGAGCTGCTGCAGCCTCAAAGAGCTGGACCATGGCCTCAAGGGGTGGAACCATGATAGCCCCAAAGGTTTAAAAGAGTTAGACCTTCACCAACTTGATTCTGGAGTGTGGGGCTGCCCATTCACATGGGCCAGTGGGATAGAGCCATAGCAGCTGCCCAAGAGAGAGGGGGCAGGGCTACCATGCCCAAGAGGTAGAGGAATGGGGCCTGCCAGGCCAAGAGGGTGAGAACACCACTCAGGGACTAGGGGATAGAGCCACCCAGTGAAGGAGATCTGTACAGATGCCACCCATTGAAGGTCTGTACAGGTGCCAAGTTGACAAGGGGTAGAATTGTGATAGTTAAGTTTGTGTGTCAACTTGGCTGAGCCTGGTTGAGTGGCTGAGCAGCTGGATGTAGTTAGTATCCCCCCGTGATGAGACTGGTAATCAACTCCATGGTGGAGTCTACTGTGAGCAGCTGAGTAGCTGCCTTAGGGATGTGGTCTGCTTCCTGTATATAAGGAGAAGCCTTGGGAATGGTCTCTAGCTTATGGCATGCTTGAACCCTGGATGTAGCCATGTCATTGTTCAGCAGCCTGCCATGCTCTGCCAACCTTGGGACTTCAATGGACTTGAATTAATGGCCCATTATGTGGTTTGGTAACATTGGAACTGTGCCTTTTTACTTATCAACCTTGGGCTTGTCAGTCTCAGAAGCCAGCAGCTGTCTGAGTGAAGAAAAGCCTCTAGCTTCAGTAGCCCAGGAACAGGAGGCAGAGCTAAAGCCCAGCGTTGAGGGGCTATCACCCAGCCCCTAGAGTCTGGAACTTTGAACTTGAACTTAAAGCCTCCAAATTGTAAGAATGAACTCCTGTTGGTTAAGGCCATCCCATTTGTGGTATATTCTTGTCAGAGTGGTACTAGGTAACCAGAGTAGCAGATGACACCACTTTGCTTGCTGAAAGTGGGGATGACTTGGAGCACTAACTGATGAAGATTAAAGACTATGGTCTGCAGTATGGATTACACCTCAGTATAAAGAAAACAAAAATCCTCACAACAGGTCCAATAAACAGCTTCACTACAAATGGAGAAAAGATCGAAGTTGTGAAGGACTTCATATTACTTGGTTGTACAATAAACACCAATGGAAGCAGCGGTCAAGACATCAGACAACATATTGCATTGGGCAAATCTGCTGCAAAAGATCTCTTTCAAGTGCTGAAGAGCAAAGATGTCTCCTTAAAGACTGAGGTGCACCTAATCCAAGCCATGGTATTTTCAATTATCCTTTATGCATGTGAGAGCTAGATGATGAATGAAGACAACCAAAGAAGAGTTGATGCTTTTGAATTGTGGTGTTGGAGAAGAATGCTACGAGGACCATGGTCTGCAAAAATGACTAACAGGAGCTCCAATAAGATGGCGGACTAGGCAGAAAGACTGCACAGACCCTCTTCAACAAAGAAAAGGGAAAACAATTAACACAGACACAAAAGATAATCCTGCACCCCTGAGCCTTGAAGGGAAGGATATAGAAGTGGACTAAACCCCCAACTAGCAGAAGAATGTGCATGAAAATACCAAAAAAGGTGACAGACATAGCTGTGGTCTGGCAGCAATCCTGAGTGATCCTGATGGCACGGCACAGACAGCTTTGAGAGTGCCCAGTGGTGGTAGGACATAAGAATTAACCTAAAAAACAGCCCTTCTAGCCAGGGACTGCACAGAGGACTGCCTAGTAGCTGGGAAGTAAACAGAAAAAGTGAAGAGAAACTCAGGCTGAGCTGTGAACTTTTGCTGGTCCAGAGGGTGCCAACATTTTGAATGTTTAAAACCAGCTTTACTATTTTAGATATTTAAAGAGACAGCACTCTTGCAGATTCCTGGGGCTTAAGAACATGTTCTGCTTGCCAGCAACCCCAAGGGCACTCCAGACCTGCAAGACTGACAAGGTGTGACATTCCTCTTGTTACTCTTATACTCCACACCCGCTTGGTGAATGGAAGTGCAGCCATCACCCACTCCCACCCACCTTCTGGGCCCACAGGAACTCCACCACAGTCTGTGTGCTCAGACAGAGCCTGGGTGCCCTACTCTGTCCTCTACCAATTTGTTTTTTCTCTTTTTTTACTTTATTTTTTCTCTTTTTCTTTTTTGCTTTCTTTTTTCTGGTAATCAGTTTCCTTATGTTTGTCTGTTATAAAACAACAATTATTAATAATACTTTTGTCCTTTTTACTATTATTCTTAATCCTCCTCCCCCAGGACCTAGTTTTCAGCATTTTCTCTTTTCCTTGTTCCTGGTTGAAATTTTTTTTTTTTAATTTTTTTTTTAAGTGGTTTTTTTCCCCCATTTTTTCTCATAGTTAACCCCGTTCCTTGTTTTTGTTTTTGTTTTTTTGTTTTTGCATTTTTCCCATTTTTTTCCTTCATTATTCTCCTTCTCTGCTTTTTTCTCTTAGTGCCCTATCCCCAGATATTGCAGGTTTTCTTATTTTTTCGTCTTCTTTCTCTCTCTCTCTCTTTTTTTTTTTTTTTTTGGTTACTGTTCCTGTGTGATTACATAATGTGTTTTTTGTCCATGTGCTTTTAGTTTTCTAATGGTTACTCAATTGTAATTTGTGTCTAACTGAGAGGGAGACAGCAACAGTCCCCATAAGACACAACTACACCCACAGCTCCTGCAACTTTACTTACCAAACGAGAGCCACTACCTCCTTCTCCATCAGCGGACCAATGATAAAAAACCACCAAGAAGAGTCTGAATCACCCTTGGCTGCTCCTCACAAACAGTCAACAGAGATCTAAATACAACAA
>NW_006921845.1:3438014-3439518 GCF_000298275.1 Orycteropus afer afer | reverse complement strand
ATGCTACACGTCATCTAATGTCCTGACTGCTGCTTCCATTGGCATTGATTGTAGAACCAAGCAATGTGAATTCTTTGACAACCTCAATCTTCTCTCCTTTTATTGTGATGCTGCTCATTGGTCCAGTTGTGAGGATTTTTGTTTTCTTTATATTGAGATGTAATCCATATTGCATACTGTATTTTTCAACCCTCATCAGTAAGTGCCTCAAGTCATCCTCACTTTTGGCAAGCAAAGTTGTATCATCTGCATATCTCAGGTTGTTAATGATTCTTCCTCCAATCCTGATGCCGTGTTTTTCTTCATATAGTCCAGCTTCTTGGATTATTTGCTCAGCATATACATTGAATAAGTGTGGAGAAAGGATACAGCCCTGATGTACTTCCTTCTTGATTTTAAACCATGTAGTGTTCCCTTGTTCAGTTCCAATGACATCCTCCTGGTCAAGGTATAGGTTCCTCATGAGTACAATCAAGTGTTCGGGAATTCCCATTCTTCTCAATGTTATCCTAATTTGTCATGATCCACACAGTCAAATGGCTTTGCATAGTCAATAAAACACAAGTAGACATCTTTCTGGTATTCTTTGGCTTGAGCCAAGATCCATCTGATGACAGCTACGATATCCCTTGTTCCATGTCCTCTTCTGAATCCAGTTTGCACTTCTGGAAGTTCTCTATCAATATACTGCTGCAACCGTTTTTGAATTATCTTCAGTAAGATCTTATTTGCATGTGATATTAGTGATATTGTTCTATAATTTCCACATTCTGTGGGATCACCTTTCTTTGGAATGGGTGCAAATATGGATCTCTTCCAGTCAGTTGGCCAGGTAGCAGTCTTCCAAATCTCTTGGCATAACTGAGTGAGTGCCTCCAATGGGGCATCCATCCATTTGTTGAAATATCTCAGTGGGTATTCCATCAATTCCTGGAGACTTGTCCTTTGCCAATTCTTTCATTACAGCTTTGACTTTCTCCTTCAGTACCATTGGTTCTAGATCATATGCCACCTCCTGAAATGGATGAAGATTGAACAGTTCTTTTTGGTACAGTGACTTTGTCTATTCCTGCCATCTTCTCTTGATGTTTTCTGCATCATTCAGTATTTTGTCCATAGAATCTTTCAATATTGCAACTCGAGGCTTAAATTTTTTCTTCAGTTCTTTCAGCTTGAGAAATGCCGAGCGTGTTCTTCCCTTTTGGTTTTCTAACTCCAGGTCTTTGCTCATTTCATTATAGTAATTGGTTTTGTCTGCTCAAGTTGCTCTTTGAAATCTTTTGTTCAGCTCTTTTATCTTGTTGTTTCTTCCATTTGCTTTAGCTCTTCTCTGCTCAAGGGCAAGTTTCAGAGTCTCTTCTGTCATCCACTTTGGTCTTCTCTTCTTTTCTCATCTTTTTAGTGATCTTTTGCTTTCTTCATGGATAATGTTCTTGATATCCTCCCACAATTCTTCTGGTTTTCAGTTGTTGGTGTTCAATGCATCAAATCTATTCTTTAGATG
>NW_006921845.1:3429889-3437110 GCF_000298275.1 Orycteropus afer afer | reverse complement strand
TTTCTTTGCTATTCATAAGGTTTTCCCTGGCCAATTCTTTGAGAAGTGGATGGCCTCTTCCTTCTTCCTAGTCTGTCTCAGTCTGTAAGCTGGGCTGATACCTATGCACCATGTGCATCCCGCTGAGTTTGAAACATCAGTGGTTCAGCCTCAAAACTCACATCAACACATCACCACGGTAGGACAAATCAACAGACAGGTTTGTCTCCTTTCTCCTTCAGGTTAGAACCCCAGATAAGTTATAACAGACACGTACAATAATTTTGGAATAAAGTCTACTCTGCTTCCACTGGAGCCAGAGACCAGCTTAACTGTGGGAATGTGGGCTTCTGAAATTTTAAGATGGACACTGAGAGGCCAAGGGCATGAGGTGCAGACATGTAGAAAACCAAACTTTCCTCCTGTTTTGACCTTGCCTTTTTCTTCATTAAGCATTTAATTAGTTGCTGTAATCCTTTGACCAGTTCCTGGGGTTCTGACAATGTGAGTTCTATTATTCCTACTTGTTTGTTTATTTGTTATTTTTTCTGGGACTTTTGGGGTGAGAAGGTGGCAGCATGGAACTGCTTCTGCCATCATCTAGCTCCAGAATCCTTAATATTCTCATTTTGCATGAAACATTATTTTATTGGTTTCCTTTAGTTCTTTGTCCATTTTTCAAAAGCTCTTTGAGCATATTTAAGACATTTGAGTTAAAATTTTTGTCTAATAGGTCTAACATCTGTGCTTCTTGAGGGATGTTTTCTATTTTTTTTTTTTTTTCCTTTGAATGGGCCATATATTTTTCTTTGTATGATTTCTAATTATTTTTGGTGAAAATTGGACATTTAAATATTAAAATGTAGTAAGTTTGGAGATGAGGTTCTCTTTCTTCCCCAGAATTTGCTGTTCTTAATTATGAAAAGCTGTTGTCATTCTGTTTAGTGACTTTTCCAAACTCTTTATGCAAAGACTATATTCCTTGTCCTGTAAGGTCACTGAAGTCTTTATTCTTTTAGTTTGTGTTCAGCCAGTGTTTTGCAGAGATTTCCTTGAATGCCAAGACCTGGGACACTCTTTTACCACTTAATCATGTCTTTTGAAAATCTGCCTCAACCTTCACTTCCTATATGCATTGAGTTTAGAGAGCTGTTGTTGTTGTGTTGTTGTTATGTGCCATCGAGTCGGACCTGACTCATAGTGACCCCTCTTTGGGTTTCCGAGGCAATATCACTATGGAAGTAGATTGTCCCATCTTCCTTCCAAGGAGTGGCTGGTGGGTTTGAACCACTAGCCTTCTGGTTAGCAGTCAAGTGCCTTAGGCACTATGCCACCAGAGCTTCTAGAGTTTAGAGAGCAGCCAGGGTGAAATCTTAGAATGTGCTCTGATCTTTTATGAAGATGCTTTCTATCCTGGGCATGTGTATGGCTTTCTAACTTGCCAAGTATTCACAGGTACTTTTGTATGCCCTCATTTACCAAAGAAACTCTCTCCCCATCTTTTTATCTCAGGATTTAAGTGGTCTATTGTGTATCTCAACCATAATCTTTTACCCCAAGTGGCTATGGAGTTTTCGTTTTCCTTGAATTGTTTTTGGGCAATTCCTAACACTTTCCCATACTACATGGGTTCCAAATCAGGCAAAAGAGAGACAAGTGCTTTGTGTCAGTCTCCTGGGTAGTTTCCAATGGATTGGTTGGAACAGATAAACACAATAATTTCCAAATAAGTTCTGCTGCATCCCCACCAGAACCATAAGCCATGATCCCACATTGGGAACATTGTTCTTCCATTTTCAAGATTACCACCAAGTCAGGGAAAGGAGTAGGGCAAGGGCAAGTAAAAATACCACAAAGCTTTTGTACCATTTTAAAGTTAACTTTATTTCAATTCAGCAGTTGTTTGGTTGCTATAAACCTTAGACTATTTTCTAGAGTTCTAACAAAGCTGATTTAAACAGTTTCTGATTACTTTTTTGTTATTTCTCTGGAGGGATGGGTGTTTGGAGCTGCCTAATCTGCCATTTTGATGGTGTTATGCTCTTGCCCTTTTTTTTTTTTTTTTTTTAATTATAATTTTATCATGCCATGATACCAAGTTTCAGTATAATTTTGGAGTATCATATATGTAACTTATAAGCAGGAAATATGAAAATAACCTGGTTATAATACAGTCACAAATATTGCACAAACCCCCATTGTTTAACCATAGAGACCAAAATTTGATTCAGAAAAATGCTGAGCATTATGAAAGACTTTGTGGCAGTAGCAGCAGTTTTGATGGATTAGAATAGTGGTATATTTTATCACTTATTATAGAAATTCACTACATTATTCAAATATTTAGAGCATATATTTGAACTCTTCTTGGTCAACACTGAGAGTCAACCTACTAGTTCACAACAGATTACTTAATGATACAATCTGTAAGGCTTGTCCAATACAAATCAGAGAACAGTAGCAGGATGGTTAAGGGGCCAGCCACCTTTGGTCCTTGATTGAATGAGCATGTGGGTGCTTTTTGCAATCCCAGATCTTTTGACTGGCTGGTGGTAGAGTTTGAAAAGTATTAATATTCAGCACCTAATCCAGTGCCCTAAAAATTTCAAGGCAGTGCCGTTTCTCTTCTGTGTTTTACTCTTAAAGATAACTTTTACCTGGTGTTGTTAAGCAAGACTTCCTTGCTGGGTGAGGTGGAAGAGAAAGGTAAAGGAGAAGAAAGAGGGGTGTGAGAGCACCTTCCTGCTCCATATTTAATTGCCAAACAAGGTAAACAAAACAAAGAATACTGCCAAGGTGGTGGGAACATGTGAGTTCATTTTTACTATTTTTTCTACTCCTATGGATATTTGAAAATTTTTATAAAAAAAAAAAAATAAGATGGGGGGAAAAGGCAGCTTCTTCACTGTGCAACTTTAGGGTTCTGAGAAAAGGGATGTCTCCCTCCCAAATATTTTGTACCACTTTCTGGTCAGTGCTTTTTGTTTCACACTTGGAGATAAGATTGAAAATGCACAGTGACACAATGACTAAAATTTACATTCACAAGTAAACAATTTGAAACAATTTATTTTCCATGAGGGAGAAGCAGGGCATCGGGCATCTAAAGTGAGAGAGTGAATCACAGAGCAAGGGAAAAGGGAGAAGGGAAATTGGAAGCCTCAGAGACATATTTCATTGACTTCACAGTTTAGCCACCTCACAGTCTCAAAGGTGTTCTTTGAGGAAAACTCTGTTCTTACTGAGAACCCCAGTGCTCCCATGAGCTTGGAATCCTACTTCATCCCTGCCACAGTTATTCTGGGCTTCTGAGACAAAGTCCCTCACTGGCTTTTGACCCCTGCCCTCTTAATAATATTAGACCATAAAGTTGCTTACCACAGAGGAGTTGCCATGACAACAACATCCATATCTCTGTACAAGTGCCAGCACTGAGACCTGGGGGCTCAGGCACATGGCAAAAGGACAGCTTGCGAGGAACAATGGAGGGAGCCGACTGCAGATTCTTTTCATGCCTAATTACCCATAAGCACATGGCACAATGGCTTATTTAACTCTGCCTTGGCTCAGAGTGGAGACAGGTTCTCATTCCAGTTGGAAAGGATTTCAGCCATGGCCCTTGCCTCCATTTGAGGGAGGGGCAGGTGGAGAAGGAAAGAAAGTAAGTTATTGAAATGCACAGACTTTGTCTTCTTAATTATTTTGCATTTGGCCATGTTTCTTGTCCCAGAAACTAATTATTCCAAGTCAGGAAAATTGTTCCACCTCAAGTTTAGCTACGACCTAGACACTGAAAACCAGTATGGTGAATAGCTGTTTCCCATGCCTAACTAGAGAGTAGAATATCTTTTTTTTTTTTTTTTCCCAGAACTGGCCCAGCCAGTCAGAGGGTGGAATAACTTTTTAAATCCTCAGGATGTGTAAGATAACCTTCCTAGCTTCCTTCTCACTGTCCTAGGACCCTAAAATAGAAATTCAGGCTCACCCCATGGAATTTTGCAAACTATGAAGTAGCAGCCTTGCCAGAATCAAGTTGTAAGGTGAATCCAGACAGAAGAAATTATTATAATAGAGAATGAAGTAAAGAAGATTCTCCACTCTGTGCAGCTAGCAGGCTCGAGGCTATGTCCCTAGTCTTATGCAATATCTAACTAAAAATATCCTTTAGTCATGAAAGATGGTGAGAGAAAGCAATGAGACTTTTGATTTAAAGTAAAATGACAGTGAGTGGCTTACAAAGATTATGCCATTAGTTCTCTACTGGGTTCTCTGTCATAGTAGCTAAATGCATGGGTTAAGAATTATATGGAAAATATACCTATTATTATTATTATTATCAAGACTATACTCAAGTCAACCCAGATGAAGGAATATTGTTTGACCATATGTTTAAAACCCTACTTCAGCTCTAACACTTATCACCTTCCTTCTAACGTGATTTAGCATTCATCATCTGATTCAAATCATCTTAGGCTTGGGTCAAAGGTATTCCAACTCTCTTTCCTGTCTCAGCAAAACCCGGTAGGCCCTACTATTCTTCTGGTAAGGTATTTCTACCCAAGCACTGAATACACTGGAATATAAGATTTTTGAACCTATTATTCTGAGAGAGCCCAGAGCACATTTTCTTCAATAAGACAAGAAGATATGTACTGGTGAGTAGGCCACTGGCATCTTTCATTAGTTCAGAGGTGGCTGTCTTCTGGATAGATTGACAGGAGATTCAGCCATGAGCTTGAACTTCTTGATATCAAGTAAAGTTTCATTTGGAGTCCAGAGTAATATAAATCACTGCTGTAAGTCCAAGATCTTGTTCAAACTGCTTTGCTACTTGGGCTTAGATCCAATGGTACCAGAGGTACTGGAGAGGAATAAAGATTCATGTAGAATTGCAAGCCCCAAAAGGAGAGTCAAAGCATAGACCCAGAATTCTTAAGGAAAACCATGTTACTGCAGCAGAAGATTACTCTCTGTTTGAAAAGAAGCTCATGGGTGAATTGATGACAAGATACCAAGTGAGCATATGACTACAGCAGCCCATCATAAGTTAGGTATTATGTCATCAATTGATTCATAAGATCAGGTAGACAAAGGAGAAATTTCTGTGCAGTGGAAATTGTGTGTCAAGCTTGTAGAGACCCAGAAGGCACTGGTAAATTACATGAACAAGTGATGAAACTTCTGTGTCATCTACCTCTGTTGCCTCTTCAACTCATAAGGAAAGAAAAATAATTCAGGTCTGGTTAAAAGATGAGGCTACACTATATTTGGTACTAGCCAAAAATGGATTGCTAATGCATTACAGCCTCACTCAGGAGTAACACTAAAGGACATCGGTGAGAGAAAATTCTCCCAAAGTTTAGATTTTAAACAAAACACTTGGCCATTTACTTCAGATATAGGAAGATTTGAAGTCTGCTTATACATGAGCTCTTGGGAAATTGAAAAGACTAAAAGGAGCAAGACTAGAATATTTGCATGTTGGTTTCCTGTGGTTGCTCTAACAAATTACCACTAATTTGGTGGCTTAAAACAACAGAAATTTACTCTCTCACATTTCTGGAGGCCAGATGCCTGAAATCAGTATCACTGGCCAAAATCAACATGTCAGAGTCTCTAGGGGAAAATTCATTATATTCATTATAAAATACATTATATTCAGTGTGTACCAACATTCCCTCTGCCTCTCTCCAATTAGAATATTTGTTATTACATTTAGGACCCTCTCAGACATCCAGAATAATCTCCCATACCAAGATCCTTAGCTCAATAATTTCTGCAATATAAAGTAACATATACAGGTTCCAGGGATTAGAACTTGATGTTTTGGGAAGCCATTATCAGCCTTCCACAAATTAGAATAAGAACACTTTGGGAAGAGATTGTGGATGGCTCTATGGAAGTGGGCATAAAGTGTGAGAATCTTTGTGCCTCATGTTAATGTCTATGAAAGCATATTCACCTCAGAAAAATTTGTACCAAAGAGTATTAGTACCCAGAGAGGCAGCATGATCTCCTGTGTATAGAGCCTCTTATCTTGGCCACCTCAGTATTTACGTAGAGCCCAGGAGGTAAGTGACTAATGATGGGAAAGATGGAGTATTTTAATGTCTCAACAGCATAGGCTCCCCTCACAAAGGCTTTTGAAGCTGCTCAACCTACCAGCAGTATAGACTGATTCTAATCACATGATATGGTGTCATTCCCCTAGGATCAATCTGTCTGTGGTGAGCAACCATTTTTTCTTAATAGGATATTAAAGAAAATATAAAATTTAATAAAATAAATTATTAGGAAACTGATCAGATGCTTGCATGTTGCAGCAATAACAACTTGTTTGTTTTTTTTTTTTAAAGTTTTAAATGCTTAGTTTCCATTTGCATAGGTATGTTATCACAGATTGTTAACTGTCAGCAGACCAGTAATGTTCATGCACCACATTTTGAGTAACAATGTTCTAGCAACTCCTCAAATATCTGTTGGCAAATTAATTACATCAAATTCCTTCAACCTGAAAGGGTTACACCTGCAGGATGACAGAGCAAGCAAGCAGAGCAGTGGTAGGGATCCAGGTAAGGGGAGGGACCCAGGCCCCACCCCCAAGAGGTAGGAAAGGAGGGGAAAGGAGAAGCCAGGGGGACAACATAGCAAGCAAAAGCAGGGATCCTGGCAAGGGGAGGGCAGAGTGGTTTCAAACAGCTAAGGGAGACAAACTTGTCTGTCAGTTTGTCATGCTGTGGTGGCTTGCATGTTGCTGAGGCTTGAGGCTATGCCACCAGTGTTTCAAATGTCAGCCATGTTGCACATGGTGTACAGGCTTCAGTGTAGCTTACAAACTGAGACAGACTAGGAAGGAGGAAAAAGCCATCCACTTCTCAAAGAATTGGCCAAGGAAAACCTTATGAATAGCAGAGAAAAACTGTCTAATACATTACTGCACAACTTTGGGAATAGCCCAGAAACATTGTCCAATACAGTGCAGGAGGATGAGCCACTTAGATCAAAAGGTGCTCAATATAAGACTAGGAAAGAGCTGCATCATCAAAGTAGAACGAACCTTACTGATATGGATGAAGTAAAGCTTTTGAGACCTTCATTTGCTGATGTGGCATGACTCAAATTGAAGAGAAACATCTGCAAATATCTATTAATAATCAGAACATGGAATGTATGAAGTATGAATCTAGGAAAACTGGAAGTTGTCAAAAATGAAATGGAACACATAAAGATTGATATCCTAGG
>NW_006921845.1:3426097-3429504 GCF_000298275.1 Orycteropus afer afer | reverse complement strand
TTTGGCCTTGGTGACAGAAATAATGCTGGAACTCTCATGGTAGAATTTTGCAAGACCAACAACTTAATCATTGCAAATACCTTTTTTCAACAACACAAATGGGGGCTATAAACATGAACTTCGCCAGATGGAGTACACAGGAATCAGATTGACTACCTCTGTCGCAAGAGGAGAATGAAAAGCCCAATATCTTCAGCCAAAACCAGGCCAGGAGCTGATTGTGGAACAGACCATCAACTGCTCATATGCAAGCTCAATTTGAAGTTGAAGTCAAATAAAACAAGTTCATAAGAGCCAAAATATGACCTTGAATAAATTCCTCCTGAATTTAGAGACCATCTAAAGAACAGATTTGATTCATTGAACACCAGTGACCGAAAACCTAAAGAATTGTGGGATGACATCAAGAACACCATCCATGAAGAAAGCAAAAGGTCATTTAAAAGACAAGGAAAGAAGAAAAGACCAAATTGGATGACAGAAGAGACTTTGAAACTTGCCTTTGAATGGAGAGTAGCTAAAGGAAATAGGAGAAATGACAAGATAAAAGAACTGAAGATTTCAAAGAGCAGCTTGAGCAGACAAAGCCAATTACTATAACGAAATGTGCAAAGACCTAGAGTTAGAAACCCAAAAGAAAAGAACACACTTGGCATTTCTCAAGCTGAAAGAACTGAGGAAAAAAAATAAGCTTCAAGTTGCAATATTGAAAGATTCTATGGGCAAAATATTGAATGATGCAGGAAGCATCAAAAGAAGATGGAATGAATACACAGAGTTACTGTACCAAAAAGAACTGTTCAATCTTCATCCACTTCAGGAAGTGGCATATGATCCAGAACCAATGGTACTGAAGGAAGAAGTCAAAGCTGCAATGAAAGAATTGGCAAAGGACAAGGCTCCAGGATTTGATGGAATAACCATTGAGATATTTCAACAAACAGATGCCCCATTGGAGGCACTCACTCAGTTATGCCAAGAGATTTGGAAGACAGCTACCTGGCCAACTGACTGGAAGAGATCCATATTTGTACCCATTCCAAAGAAAGGTGCTCCCACAGAATGTGGAAATTATCAAACAATATCATTAATATTGCATGAAAGTAAAATGTTACTGAAGATAATTCAAAAACAGTTGTAGCAGAATATTGACAGAGAACTTCCAGAGGTGAAGGCTGGATTCAGAAGAGGACATGGAACAAGGGATATCATTGCTGATGTCAGATAGGTCTTGGCTCAAAGCAAAGAATACCAGAGAGATGTTTACCTGTGTTTTATTGATATGCAAAAGCATCTGATTATGTGGATCATAACAAACTATGGATAACATTGAGGAGAATGGGAATTCCAAAACACTTAATTGTACTCATGATGAAACTATACATAGACCAGGAAGCTGTCATTTGAACAGAACAAGGGGACACTGCATGGTTTAAAATCAAGAAGAGAGTGTGTCAGGTTGTATCCTTTCACCTTATTTATTCAATGTATATGCTGAGCAAATAATCCGAGAAGCTGGACTATATGAAGAAGAACGTGGCATAAGATTGGAGGAAGAATCATTAACAACCTGCGATACACTGATGACACAACTTTCCTTGCTGAAAATGAGGATGACTTGAAGCATTTACTGATGAAGATTCCGCAATATGGATTACATCTCAATATAAGGAAAACAAAAATCTTCACAACTGGACCTATAAGCAGCATCACAATAAATGGAGAAAAGACTAAAGTTGTCCAAGACTTCACAGTGCTTGGTTCTACAATCAACACCAATGGAAGCAGCAGTCAGGACATCAAATGATGTATAGCACTAGGCAAATTGGCTGAAAAGACTTCTTTGAAGTGCTGAAGAGCAAAGATGTCTGCTTGAGCACTAAAGTGTACCTGACACAAGCCATGATAATTTCAATTGCCTCATATGCATGCGAGAGCTGAACAATGAATAAGGAAGACCAGAGAAGAATTGATGCTTTTGAGCTGTGGTGTTGCTTTTGAGCTGTGGTGTTGGAGAAGAATACTGAAAGTACTGTGGACTGCTAAAAGAACCAATAGGTCTATCCTGGAGGAAGTGCAGCCGGATGTTCCTTGGAAGCAAGAATGGCTAAACTCGTCTCACCTACTTTGGTCATGTTATCAGAAGGGAACGTTCTCTGGAAAAGGATGTCATGCATGGTAAGGTGGATGGTCAGCGAAAGAGGGGAAGGCCTTCAATGAGATGGATTGACACAGTGGCTGTGGCGATGGGCCCAACTATAGCAAGGATCATAGAGCTTGTGCAGTACCAGGCGGTGTTTCATTCTGCAGTGCATAGGGTTGCTATGAGTCAGGGACAACTCGATGACACCTAACAACACTACCAACTAAAACAATACCTGCAGAAAATGAGTTTTTCCCACTACAAGTTTAAGGAAAAGAGGGAGAGAATACAAATAAGAAACAAATTGGGCCATGTCACAACAGAACCAACAGAAATTAAAAGGATAATATCAGAATACCATGAAGAACTGTACTTTAACAAATTTGAAAATCTAGAAAAATGGACAGATTTCTAGAAACATACTATTTATCTAAACCAACACAGACTGAGGTGGAAAATTCGAACAAACCCATAACAGAAGAAAATGAACAATTCATAAAAAAATTACCAACAAAAAAAATGCACTGGCCCAGATGGTTTCACTGGAGAATTCTACCAATAATTCAGAGAAGAACTGACACCAATCCTACTCAAACTATTCCAGAACATAGAAAAGGGTAGAATCCTCCCAAATTCTTTTATGATACCAAAATCAGGCAAAGACATCACTAAAAAGGGAAACTATACACCAATATCCCTCATGAATATAGATGCAAAAATCGTCACACACACAAAAAAAATACTAGCCAATAGACTCCAACAACATATCAGAAAAATAATACATTATGACCAAGTGGGGTTCATATCAGTTATGCAAGAATGGTTCAACATTAGAAAAACAATCAACATAATCCATCACATAAATAAAATACAGGAAAATAATCACATGATCATATCAATCGATGCAGAAAAGGCATTTGATAAAATCCAACACCCATTCCTGATCAAGAGTCTCAGCAAAATAGGAATAGAAGGGAAATTCCTCAACATAATAAAGGGCATATATGCAAAACCAACAGCCAACATTATTTTCAGTGGCGAGAGGCTGAAATTATTCCCCTTGTGAACAGGAACCAGACAAGGATGCCCTTTATCACCACTTCTATTCAACACTGTATTAGAAATCCTAGCCAGGGCAATAAGGCAAGAAGGAAAATCAATGGCACCCCAATTGTTAAGGAAGAAGTAAAACTGTCCCTATTTACTGATATGATTCTATACATAGAAAACCCAAGAGACTCAGAAAAAAGAAAAAAAAAAAAAA
>NW_006921845.1:3415791-3425572 GCF_000298275.1 Orycteropus afer afer | reverse complement strand
TTCATCTCACCTACTTTGGTCATGTTGTCAGAAGGGACCATTCCCTGGAGAAGGATATCATGCTTGGTAAAGTGGAGGGTCAGAGAAGAAGTGGAAGGCCCTCAGTGAGATGGGTTGATACAGTGGCTGCAATGTGTGCTCATTTATAGCAAGGACTGTGAGGCTGGCACAGGACTGGGCAGTGTTTCGTTCTGTTGTACATAGGGTCGCTAGGAGTCAGAGCCAACTCGAGGGCAGCTAACAACAATAACAACATTGAAAAAGAAGAACAAAATAGGAGGTCTCACATTTCTGGATCTCAAAACCTACTATACAGCCACAGTAGTCAAAACAGCCTGGTATTGGTACAATGACAGACACATAGATCAGTGGAATAGAATTGAGAACCCAGAAATAGATCCATCGACCATAGGTCTATGGTCAGCTGATTTTTGACAAAGGGTTGAAATCCATTAAAATGGGAAGAAATTGTCTCTTTAACGAATGGTGCTGGCAAAACTGAATATCCATTTGCAGAAAATTAAAACAAGATCCATACATCACACCATATACAAAAACTAACTTTAGATGGATCAAAGACTTAAACCTAAATCTATAAAGTTCCTCAAGGAAAAAAAAAACGGACAAATTTGGGGGCCCTACTGGAGGCATAGTGCCTAAGGCATTTGACTGCTAACCAGAAGGCTGGTGGTTCAAACTCACCAGTTACTCCTCAGAAGGAAGACTGGGCAATCTATTTCTATAGAAATGCTACCTCGGAATCCCAAGGAAGAGTCACTATGAGTTGGAATCAACTCAACAGCAGTGAGTTTCATTTTTGGTTTAATTTATGGCATAAATAAACTGTCAAGTATAACCCAAAATGCACAAACACCTGAAGATAAACTAGATGAATGGGACTTTCTAAAAATTAAATTTTTATGTGCTTCAAAAGACTTCTCCAAAAGAGTAAAAAGGAAACCTACAGATTAGGAAAAAATATTCAGCAATGACATATCTGACCAGGGACTTATCCCTAAAATTTATAGAAAACTCCAACACTTCAACAACAAAAGGACAAATAACTGAATTTAAAAATGGGCAGAAGGCATGAATACACACTTCACCAAAGAGGATATTCAGGTGTCTAACAAAAACATAAAGAAATGTTCATGATCACTAGCCATTAGAGAGATTCAAATCAAAAGAACAATGAGATACCAAATTGCCCCAGCACTAATCGCAAAGTTCAACAAGACAGAAAATAATAAGTACCAACAAAAATGTGGAGAGATTGGGGCTCTGGTTAACTGTTGATTGTTGTTGTTGTTGTTGTTATGTTCCCTCGACTCATAGCAACCCCTTCTTTGGTTTCCGAGGTGGTATCACTATGGAAATAGATTGCCCAACCTTCCTTACGAGGAGTGGCTGGTAGGTTTGAACCACCAACCTTCTGGTTAGCAGTCAAGTGCCTTAGGCATTACACTACTAGAGCTCCTGCCTGCTGGTGGGACTGTAAAATGATACAACCATGTGGAAAGCACTATGACGATTCCTTAAAAAGTTGGAATTAGAAATACCATTTGATCCAGCAATCCCATTACTAGGTATATATCCTAAAGAAGGGAGAGACAGGACAAGAACAGATATACGCACATCCATGTTCATTGCAGCACTATTTACAATAGCAAAAGAATGGAAACAATCGAGGTGCCCATCAACAGAAGAATGGATAAGCAAACTATGGTACATATACACAATGGAATACAATGCAACACTAAAGAATAATGTAGAATTCACAAAACACCACATAATGTTGATGAACTTGGAGGATACTATACTGAGTGAAATAAGTCAGAAGGACAAATATTATATTAGTTCATTATTGTAAAATGTCAAGGAAAGGTTTACACATGGAAGGAAACTTTTTTGTTGGTTACCACGGGTGGCAGGGGAAGAGAGGGAACACAGCAAAAATAAATAAAATAATAAAATAAATAAATAAAAGAAAATAAGTTTTTCTTTCCTGCTCCTGCCCATATTGTTTTCACCAGCACAATGAAATTGACTGATCTATTGAAAAGGTAGGAGCTGTGGTGGTGTAGTGCCTAAGGCATCTGACTGCTAACAAGAAGGCTGGCAGTTCAAACCCACCAGGCACTCCTCGGAAGGCAGGTTGGGCAATCTACTTCCATAGTGATACTGCCTCAGAAACCCAAGGAGGGGTCGCTATGAGTCAGGTCCAACTCGATGGCACATAACAACAACATTGAAAAGGTATGTCATTCAACATTGCCTCAGAAATATTTTACACCCAAGGGAAATATTTTACAGTCAAAGAGTTACAACAAAGGACATATGACCATGGAATACCCCTTACCCATAAACACCCAGTCAAAAAGAATGAGAGAATGGTCTGTGTCTCTAAAAGTTGGAATAAATAAATCTTGAAAGCGAAGGTAATACTAAAATTGAATACTCTCAAAATCACTCCCAGTGACTCTGTTGCAGATTTTGTGCTTCCCCTTTTTGAATCATCAGATTCTACCAGATTATAGGTCCTGGCACCATATTCTTCCACCAGGTGTTTTACAGATTGAAAGCAGGCATGGTATTCCATATTTATTAAACATTTAAAAAATATATCCTAATATTTCCCTTCACATAAGTACTTTCATTCTCTTTCAAGTTATTCCTAGGCATTTTACTGTTATTATCACTTCAGAATAATTTTTATTCTATTATATCACTGAAAAATGTTAGAGGAAGTCATTAATCTTAGACTAGTGAACTTATATCTAGGATATTTACTGAAGTCTGAGAGTTTTAGAATTTATTTTGCTGTTGTGATTTATAAGGATAAAATATTTTTTCACAAATGATCATTTTTCATTTCCTTTCTCAGAGTTTATTTCTTAAATATGTTTTCATGTCTTATTGCACTGGCTGGAACTTCTTAAAAAATGTTAATTTCAATAGTGTTTGCAGGCATTTTAATTCATTCCTGATTGTAATGGGCATGCTACTAGTTTTTCACCAAGAAGTAAATGATTAGTAGTAAAATAAATGTTTGGTTTTTTTAAAACCACATCATAGAAGTATACTCTTTTACTGCTTTTTTTTTTTTTTTCAAGAGAATAAGCAAAAAAAATGGAATTAAATATAATCAAAGAAATAATTGAAGAAAAGTTTGGGAGGTTTTTTTAAAAAAGTATTGTGTAACAACAATTGAAAAGACTGAATTCATGTGAATAAGTCAATTTAAAAAATAACTTATATAGCCATTTCCTGGTAATTTTTTAATTAATAAAAATATAGAAAATATTCCTATAGTCTCCATACAGGAAAAATAAAAAGGAGTAAAAAGTAGTAAGATATCTGACTTCCCAACTCTATACACCAATACAACATCTATGAGAATTGGAAAGAAAACTTTTTGGCATAAAAATGTTGTTCCATCCGAAACACTTTTCATAGATAAAATCATGGCAATCAGTGTTTATGGTTTTAGTCTTTATCATGTCTTCTTACCCTGACTAAAAGACTGAGCCTTAACCCAACTTTAACTTTTTAGTTAAAAAGTTTTAGTTTTTCTTTAAAGAAAACATAGTACTCCCTGCATCTGAATAATTACAACCCCACACCTCCGTATAATACAACTAACTGGGAAGCAGTGTGGGAGCATGAGTCAGATGATTAATGTTCCCACACTCCACCACATCATTTTATTATTGCATGTTGCAGTAAGGCAAAGGCCAAGGAGGTCACTGTTGACCAATGAACACAACCAGAAAGCTGGGATCTGAATCCAAAGATTCTGACTTGAAAAAAATCTTAGTGTCTGTTACTAGCTAATACACCCATTGCTGTAGAGTCTATTCCAACTCAGTAACCCTATAAGACAGAGTATAACTGCTTCATAGGGTTTCATAGGCTATAGTCTTTAAGGAAAGTGTCACACCTTTCTCTCATGGAGCAGCTGGTGAGTTCGAACCACCAATCTCTTGGTTAGCAGCCAAGTGCTTAACCATTGCACCACCAAGGCTCTTTCCTAGCTAATACAGAGCTTCAAAAAAATAAAGTATTTCTTTTTTTAGATTTTGTTATTTTGACAGTCAAACAACCAGAGATTTCTTAACCTATTTTATTCTTATTTTTCAGATTTTCTACATTTAAAGTCAGTTAAAAAATAAAAGGATGAAAAAAGAAAAAGAAGAAATATCATTTTTTTACTCTTTATGTATGACTGATTTATCTTCTTTTTATTTTCCCAACTCTTACTCCAACTTCTAAATAATGTCAATCTAATGTGGGTTAAAAAGTCATACTTTTGCTATAAAATTATTCTTATAAAATATTACATTTCTATATTTTTATACTTGATCTTGTTTTATAAGAGTATTTATAATTACTTAATAAATTTGTATTTAGCTAGTTTTGGTGCTCAATATATGTTGATTTTTTTTTTTGGTTCTTTTTTTTATTGAGATATAACTTACATAGAATAAAGTGCACAGGTAGACAGTGTTCAGCTCAAAGAAGTTGTACTTAGGTAAATATTTGTGTTACCACATCTAAATCAAAACTCAGGACATTTACAGCAAACCACTGGCCTCCCTCATGCCCCTCCTAAGCAATACCACTTCTCAAGATAACCACTATTCTGATCTATATCATGAAAGATAAATTTATCTATTTTTATAACTCATATAAATGCAATCATACAACATGTACTCTTTTTTGTCTGCTCTCTTCTACTTAGCATTAAATATGAAAGACTTTTCCACGTTGCTCACAGTTTTAATTTGTTCTTTTCATTACTGGACATATTCTGTTGCATGAATATACAATTTATTTATCCATTCAGTATTGATGAATTTGGGTTGTTTCCAGGTTTTCTCTATTACGAACATTCTTGTAAATGTCTTTTGATAGAAATAAGCACTCATTTTTTTGTGTATATTTTCAATACTGTATCATAAAATATGAGAGCTCTGGTGGCTCAGTGCCAAAGGCATTTGACTGCTAACCAGAAGGCTGGCAGTTCAAACCCACCAGCCATAACTCAGAAGGAAGATTGGGCAATCTACTTCCATAGAGATACCGCCTCGGAAACCCAAGTAGGGGTCATTATGAGACCAATCAACTCCACAGCAGTGAGTTTGGTTTTTAATTTTGGATCATAAAATATATATATTTAGTTTCATTGTTGTTAGGTGCAGTCAAGTTAATTCCAAATCATGATGACCCATGTGTTACAGAGTAGAATTGCAGCATAGGGTTTTCTTGGTTGTAATTTAAGTGAAAGCAGATGGCCAGGCTTATCTTCTCTGTATTATCCCATGGGTGGGTTCAAACCAGTAACACTTAGATTAGCAATCAAGTGTAAACCATTTGTGCCACCTAGGGACTTTTAGCTTTACTAGATACTGTCAAACAATTTTTTCAAAGTCGTTAAACCAATTTACTCAACAGCAGTGTATTAGAGTTGCGTTTGCTTCACATTCTCTCCAACACTTCGTATTGTTACTCTTTTAATTGTAGCTGCTTTATGGAGGTGTGGTAGTATCATAGTGCCTAAGGCACTTGACTGCTAACCAGAAGGCTGCGCGGTTCAAACCCACCAGCCACTCCTGGGAAGGAAGGTTGGGCAATCTACTTTCGTAGTGATACTGCCTCGGCAACCCAAGGAGGGGTCGCTATGAGTCAGGTCCAAATTGATGGCACATAAAAACAACAACAAATAGCATCTTGTGAGAACATTGGTGTTTCAGTGGTAGAATTCTCACCTTCCATGTGAGAAACCCATGATGGATTCTGGCCATTCCACTCATGCACAACTACCACCTATTTATCACTGGAAGGTTGCATGTTGCAATGATGCTGAACAGGTTTCAGAGGAGCTTCCAGACTAAGATGAACTAGGAAGAAAAGCCTGGTGATCTACTAATAAAATCCAGCCAATAAAAATTCTATGGATCACAACGTCAGATCTGGAATCTATCATGGGGATAATGTAGGACCGGGTGTTTGTTGTATATGGAGTCTCAGTGAGTTCAGGGCTAATTCAATGGCAGCTACAAGAGTAGTACCTCATTATGGTTTAATTTGCATTCATCAGTAAGGAATGGTGCAGGGTCTTTTTATTATTTGGTTATCTTTTTGGGGGAACTGCCTACTGAGGCTCTCGCTTGAGGGGAAATGGTCATCCAAGCTAAAGGAACAGAATGTGCCAAGTCACTGAGATGACCAACGTGATTTTCTCAATACTTATTTTGCATGGGATTCATTGTCCTTTTTGGTGTTTTGGTTTATATATTTTTTAATCAAATTTGAACATTATTACTTTAAGTATTTTTTCTGCTCCAATCTCTCCTACTTTCTGGTACAATTATAGATGTACATTACAGGTGTACATATAAGAAAATTTCCAAAACATGCTGCTGTAGAGTCAATTCTGACTCATGATGGCCTCGTGTGTCACAGTAGAAGGCTTGATCTTTCTTCTGTTTGCTGTTAAGTGGATTCAAGCCACCATCTTTTTTATTAGGAGTACAGCATTAACACTCTGCCCTACCCAGGGACCTTGAGAAAAGCTGAGGAAATGGCAAATAGCCCATTGTGGCTGGAGGATTCTACTGGCTTTATGAGGGGATGTAGTCAGAGATAAGGACAGATGTACAAGTTTGGGCCATATTTCTCACCCCCATTTCACTCTTCTATTCAACCAATTTGTTCAATGCTATTTATTATACATTTCTATGTCTATGACACTATACTAGAATATTTAGGGAATGCAAAGAACATAAGGCAAATATGTGGCTCTCCAGAAGGTTATGATTCAGATGGGATGATTTGGGATATGACATGGGACAAATAAATGATCCTACAGATGGAATTCTATCTGTGATGGGACTGAAATCTTCTCCAAAAGGAATCTGATTTCTCATTAGTCCCACAAGGACCGATAGGAACAATTGCAAGTAAACACTTAAATAATTGGAAAGAGAGAAACAGAAATGCTATTAGGATTTTTAAAAATAAAATAAATAAACAGAGGCCCCACATATCACCTACTCTGCTAATTTCTTCACTTCTCCACAGCTTCCAGTAGAAACTAGTAGATTTTTAAAGTGTTACAACATCTGACCTAGCAAATGACAGGGGTGCTTGTGTCTCAATCTCCAATCTGATGGAGAGCATTGTTTACTTAAGCCATAAAAACAACTTTCACTGAAAGACAGTGAAAATGAAGTAGTAACGATGAAGTCTAAACTGCAGACTCCATTCCCTGAAAGTTTACACACATCTCTTCCTTATGACGTTATTGTATCGAAGTCTGTGTAATTAGAGAGTCCCAGAGCATAAGCAATTCAAATGTGACGTCTGTATTTTAGGGGAGAGCCCCTGGGGAAGAATTTACAGCAAAATTTCACCAACTGCCACTTCAAGAAAAGTAAAGTTAGCACAAACAGTAAATCTTGGCATTAAACAGATGTTGTCTTCAAGATGGTAAATGGCTTCAATGATTCTGCTTCCAGTCACAAGGCAATCAAGAACTCTCTGAAGTTGTTAGAGCACTCTCAAGATCATATGAGTCAACTCCTTGCCTGCGTCAGCATTGTACCTACTCACCATGATAGATGGCTGGTCAATTCCCCTGGATAATTATCTAAATTCTCCCCCAGTAGACTTCTGCAGTCCTTTCTTGTCCTAGTCCTGTACTTTCTGAAAAAAAACAGTATATGCCTACTTGCTCTGTCCTTTACATATATCAAATATTTGCTCTTTATAATACATCTTCTTTATAGTGACAGAGGGTATAGTATTTCAAAAAGTATATTTCTGAGAAAGCTGTATTCTTCAATGAAAAAAAACATTCTCTTAGTACTCAAGCAAATATAAAAATGTACTAGAAATTTCATATCCATTTCTCCCACATTCGATCAGGCAAGAAGATTGGCCCTATTTGTTCCACAGAGCTCTTGTTTTCATTCTCCTTTTTCATTCATTTTTGAGATCTGAAATGACAGTATACCTGATACATGGGTGGATGTTATATCCTTCTGGCTGGTCTTCCTGACTCCAACCTCTTCCTCAATCCATCCTGCATGTATATGCCACTCTACCAGTTGCCATGGAGTCGACTTCCACTGATGGCAACCTCATGTGTGTTAGGGTAGAACTGTATTCCACAGGGTCTTCAGTGGATGATTTTTCACAAGTAGATTGCCAGTCCTTTCTTCTAATTCATCTCTGGGTGGACTTGAACCTCCAACTTTTTAATCAGCAGCCAGGTGTGCACTTTCTGAATAGTGTGAACAATTAAGGCCCTCAGCCACTAACTGAAAAGTTGGAGGTTCAAGTCCTCCAAGAGACACCTCAGAAGAAATGCCTAAAAATCTATTTCTGAAAAATCACCACCGAAAATCCTGTGTAACTCAATACTACTCTGACACGCATGGAGTTGCCATGATTCAGAATCAACTCTACAGCAACTTGGTTTTTGTTGTTTTTATATGCTACCTTAATCTTCTGAAAAATGCCCTTTCTCCTCAGTACACCTTTAAAAGAAAAGATAAACATAAGAAAAAGACATAAGAGAACATCTTCTGATTAAAATCTTTAAGATTTTTAAGATGGAAATGAAAAAGAAAAAAAAGATAAATTGAGCTACATTAAAATTGAGAACTTCACTTCATCAAAAGGAATACTAAGAGAGTAAAAGGTGAGCCACAGAAGGGAGAAGATTCTTGCAATACATATATCTGACAAAGGAATCATATTGAGAAATACATAAAGAATTCCTCAAATCAATAAAGGTATATTTTTAGTTGTTGTTGTTGTTATGTGCCATCAAGTCGGTCCCAATTCATAACAACCCCTCCTTAGGTTTCTGAGGCGGTATCATTATGGAAGTAGATTGCCCAACCTTCCTTCCAAGGAGTGGCTGGTGGGTTTGAACCGCCAGCCTTCTGGTTAGCAGCCAAGTGCCTTAGGCACTACACTACCAGAGTTCCTATATTTTTAATAGAAAATGAAAAAAATCTTGAACAGTTACTTCATGAAAGAAGACTTCCAAACGACACATTTCACGTGTAATGAAGTGTACACAATTTCATTACATGTTAAAAAACATAAGCATTAAAACCACAAACACACACCCCACCAAAAGAAATATAATGAAAACATAGAAAATACCAAGTGATGATATAGATGTGGAGCAACTGGAACTCTGAAACCCATTGATGGGAGTGTAAATTAGTGCAATCATTTGGGAAAAATGGTTTGATAGTATCAGCTAATGTTGCACAACATGTTTGTTGTTGTTAGGGTCATTGAGTCGGTTCTAATTCATATTGACCTCTTGCTCAACAGAATGAAACACTGCCCAATCCTGTGCCATCTTCACAATTGTTGCTATGCTTGAAACTGTTGTTGCACCAACTGTGTCTATCCATCTTGGTGAGGGTCTTCCTCTTTTTCACTGACCCTCTTCTTTACCAAGTGTGACATCCATCTCCAGGAACTTGTCCCTCCTGCCAACATGACCAAAGCATGAGAGATGAAGTCTCACCATCCTCGCTTCTAAGGAGCACTCCAGCTATACTTATTCTGAGACAGATTTGTTCATTCTTCTAGTAGTCCATTGTTGTTGTTGTTGTTATGTGCTGTCGAGTCAGACCCGACTCATAGCAACCCCTCTTTGGGTTGCCGAGGCAGTATCACTATGGAAGTAGATTGCCCCATCTTCCTTCCGAGGAGTGGCTGGTGGGTTTGAACTGCCAGCCTTCTGGTTAGC
>NW_006921845.1:3385920-3415331 GCF_000298275.1 Orycteropus afer afer | reverse complement strand
GCCTCGGAAACCCAAGGAGGGGTCGCTATGAGTCGGGTTTGACTCGACGGCACATAACAACAACAACAACAACTTCCATGGATGTTGATTGTGGATCCAAGTAAAATGAAAACCTTGACAACTTCAATCTTTTTTCCATTTATCATCATGTTTCATATTGGTTCAGTTGTGAGGATTTTTGTTTTCTTTATGTTGAGCTGTAATCCATACTGAAGCCTGTAGTCTTTGATCTTCATCAGTAACTGCTTCAAGTTCTCTTCACTTTTAGCAAACAATATGTCATCTGCATATCATAGGTAGTTAACCTTCCTCCAATCCTGATGTCATGTTCTTCTTCATATAATCCAGTTTCTCAGATTATTTACTCAGCGCATATATTGAATAAGTATGGTGAAGGGATAGAAGCATGAAGCACTTTGCTGATTTTGAACCGTCCAGTATCCCCTAGTTCTGTTCCAATGACTGCTTCTTGGCCTATGTACTGGCTCCACATGAGCACAATTAAGTGTTCTAGAATTCCCATTCTTTGAATTGTTATCTATCATTTGTTATGATCCACACAGTCATATGCCTTTGTATAGTCAAAAAAAAAAAAAAAAAAACCACACACACAGGTAAACATGTTTCTGGCTTTCAGCCAACATCCATCTGACATCAGCAATGATATCCCTCATCCCATGCCACCTCATGAATACAGCTTGAATTTCTGGCAATTCTCTATCACTGTACGGCTGCAAATATTTTTTAATTATTTTCAGCAAAATTTTACTTGTATGTGATATTAATGACATTGTTCAATAATTTCTATATTCTGTTGGACCACCTTTCTTTGGAATGGGCACAAATATGATTCTCTTCCAGTCATTTGGCAGGGTAGCTCTCTTCCACATTTCTTGGCATACATGAATGAGTGCTTCCAGCATTGCATCTGTTTGTTGAAACATCTCAGTGAGTATCCCCTCAATTCCTGGAGCCTTGTTTTTCACCAATGACTTCAGTGCAACTTAGACTTCTTCCTTCAATACCATTGGTTCTTGATCATGTGCTGCCTCCTGAAGTGGTTGAACATTGACCAATTCTTTTTGGTACAGTGACTCTGTAGTCCTTCCATCTTCTTTCGATGCTTTCTTTATCATTCGGTATTTTGCCATAGGGCTTACAATACTTCAATTCAAGGCTTGAATTTTTTCTTCATGCCTTTCAGCTTGAGAAATGCCAAGGCTGTTCCTCCCTTTTGATTTCCCAACTCCAGGTCTTTTCACATTTCATTTTAATACTTTACTTTGTCTTCTCAACCTTCCCTTTGAAATCTTCTGCTCAGCTCTTTTATGCCATCATTTCTTCTGTTAGCATTTTCATTCAAAAGCAAATGTCAGAGTCTCTTCTGACAACCATTTTGATCTTCTCTTTCTTTCCTGTTTTGTGTGTGTGTGTATGCAACCTCTTGAAATTTTTTTTTTTTAATTGTGATTTGGGTGAATGTTTACAGAGCAAATTCATTTTCCATACTACATTTCATGTACATTTTGTTTCATGATATTGATTCCAATTTCCCACAATGTAATAGCAACTTTCTTTCCACTTCCTCCTTGTGGTTACTTTCCCCCCATGTCTTTCTTTCCTATGCATTCCTGCCCTCTAAGCTACTTTCCTGAGCACACACTGCCCTTCTGATCTCTCATGGTTGATTGTTCTAAGGAGTGTACCTATCTGGTGTAAATGTTCACCTTATACAACAGTCTATTATTTGGCTGGAGCCTTGGAAGTGAGTTCAGTTCTAGGCCTGAAGGGTCACTAGGGGCCATAGTCTCAGGGGTTTCATCAGTATCTATCAAACCAGATAGCCTGGTCTTTTTTATGATTTTGAATTTTATTCCACATTTTTCTCCCACTCTATCCAGGATCTCCTAAACTGATCCCTTTGACAGTGATAACCAGGCACCATCTAGTTCTTCTGGTCTCAATGTCATGTAGGCTGAGATTCACTTGGTCTACTAGTCTTGGAGTAGTTGTTTCCATGTCTCTTTGGTTTCTTTCATTCTTCTTTGCTTTAGATAAGGAGAGACCAATTGTTGTGTCTTACATGGCTGCTTGTAAGGTTCTTTACAGTCTTAAAAAAAATTGGGGTGCAAATTTACCTAGTGTGGTAGTTATGTTTGTGTGTCATGGCTGGGCATGGTTGAGTGGCTGGGCAGCTGGTGGTAGTTATTACCCATGATGAGACCAGAAATCAACTCCATGGTGGGATCTACCACAAGCAGCTGAGTAGCTGCCTTTGGGATATGGTCTGCTTCCTGTATATAAGGAGAAGTTTTGAGAATGGTCTCTAGTCTATGGCACACTTGGACCCTCATGTAGCCATGTCATTGCTCAGCACCCTGCTATGTTCTGCTGACCTTGGGACTTACAGTGGACTTAAGTTAATGGCCTGTTGTGTGGTTTGGTAGCATCAGGACTGTGCCTTTTTACTTGTCAAGCTTGGGGCTTCTCAGCCTCAGCAGCCAACAGCTGTCTGAGTGAAGAAATGCCTCTAGCCCCAGTGGGCCAGGAGAAGGAGGCAGAGCTGGACCCCAAGGTTGAGGGGCTTTCACCCAGCCCCTAGAGCCTGGTACTTTGAACTTGGACTTAAAGCCTCCAAATTGTAAGAATAAACTCCTGTTTGTTTAAACCATCCCATTTGTAGTAGTTCCTGTCAAAGTGGGACTAGGTAACCGGAACACATAGCAAACTTGTTTTACATTCGACGGTTCATGCACATGTGATCTCACGGCCCCAATTACCACCGCCAACTGTAAAAACTCTCTTCCCCTTTACCGCCTATAACCATCCCCTCCCTGTGCCCTTCTCATCCATGCATTCCTGTCTGTCCAGCTTTCCCTCTATGTGAGTGCTACGCCTCTGGTCTCATGGCTGATTGATCCAAGGGATGCATCTCCCTAGAGTAAGTAGGTGCATCAACCTGGGGTAGGTGTTCTGTACATAGGTCTTTCTACTTTTGGGCTGAGAGCTAATCCATGTAAGTGAGTCCATTTCTAGGCCCAAAGAGTAACCCAGAGCCATAGTCTTGAAGATTCTACCAGTCTCTCTCTGACTAGCAATTCTGGTCATTTTTGTGTTTTTGAATTTTGTTCCACATTTTTCCTCTCACTCTCTTCAGGACCTCCAGATTTGATCCCTTCTGAGCAGTTGGCCTTGGTAGCCAGGCACTATGTAGTTCTGGTCTCAGGTCATGGAGGCTGAGGTCCTCATGGTCCATCTTATCTTTGGACTAATTGTTTCCAGATGAGTTTGATCTTCTTTACTCTTCTTTGCTCCAGATGAGAGAAGACCAATAATTGCATCTTAGATGACTGCTCGAAAGCTTTTAAGACCATAGTTGCTACTCACCAAATTAGGTTGTAGAACAAAATTTTTATGAACTAAGTATGCCAGCATGATGTCTCCTGAGACTATGGTCTTTCCTGTCTTTTTAATGATGTTTTGCTTTCTTTACATATGATGGCCTTGATGTCTTCTCACAACTTCTGTGATCTTTAGTCATCGGTGTTCAGTGCTTCAAATCTATTTTTCTGATGTCCTCTAAACTCAGGTGTGATATACTCAAGGTCATATTTTGGCTCTCTTTCACTTGTTCTAATTTTCTTCAGCTTCAAATTAAACTTACATATGAGCCATTGATGGTCTGTTCCACATTTGGCCCCCATCCTTTTTTCTGACTGATGATATTGAGCTTCTCCTTTGTCTCTTTCCACAGGTATAGTTGATTTGATTCCAATATATTTCATCTGGCAAGGTCCAGGTGTGTAGTTACCATTTATGTTGTTGCAAAAAGGTATTTTCATCCAGGTGTGTAGTTACCATTTATGTTGTTGCAAAAAGGTATTTTCAATCAATAACTCATTAGTCCTGCAAAATACTATCATGCCATCCCAGCATCATTTCTGTAAGCAAGGCCATATTTCTCAGCTGCCAAGCCTTCAATTCCAACTTTTGCATTCCAATCACCAGTAATTATCAATGCATCTTGACTGTATGTTTGATCAATTTCAGACTGCAAAAGTTGGTGAAAATCTTTAATATCTTCAGCTTTAGCTTGGTAGTTTAGTGCCTAAGGCATTTGACTGCTAATCAGAAGCCTGGCAGTTCAAACCCACCAGCCATTCCTAGGGAGGAAGTTTGGGCAGTCTTCTTCCGTAGTGATACCGCCTCAGAAACCCAAGGAAGGGTCACTATGTGTTGGATCTGACTTGATGGCCTTGAGTTTGGTTTTTTAGGTTTGGCTTTAGTGGTTGGTCCATAAATTTGATTAACAGTAATATTAACTGGTCTTCCTTCTATTCATATAGATATTATCACTGACAGCATTATATTTCAGGATAGATCTTGAAATGTTATTTTTGACAGTGAATATGGTGCCGTTCCTCTTCAATTTTTCATTCCTGGAGTAGTAGACCATATTATTGCCAGAACCAGTCCATTTCAACCCATTAATGCCTAGGATTTTGATCTGTATGCATTCCATTTCATTTTTGATGACTTCCAATTACCCTAGATTTATACTTCATACATTCTACATTCCAATTACTAATGGATGTTTGCAATGGTTTCTTCTAATTTTGAGTCATGCCCCATCAGCCCAATAAAGTCCCCAAATCTTTCTTCCTTCCAGACCATCAAAGCTGACTCTATTTCAAGAAGGCAGCTCTTCCCCTATTATATTATGAGTGCCTTCTAACTTAAGAGGATCATCTTCCCACACTGTATCAGAAAATGTTTCAATGCTATTCATAAGTATTTCAGTGATCAATTCTTCCAGAAGCACACTGCCACATCCTTCTTCCTAGTCTGTCTTAGTCTGAGAGCTCCACTGACACCTGTTTCATGGACCTTGATGGTATTTTAAATGCCAGTGACATAGCTTCCAGCTTCATAGGAACAACAATATGACAAACCAACAGATGAGTTGCCATGGGTTGATTATAATCCATAGTGACCATATAAGACAGGTTAAAACTGCTCCATAGGATTCCCAAGGATTTACCAAAGCAGACTGCCACATCTTTCTCCCACAGAGTGGCTGGTAGGTTCGAACCACTGACATTTCAGTTTACAGCCAAGTGCTTATCCATTACACCACTAGGGATCCTAGGTATGCACTTGTGTTAGTTTCCTAGATCTGCCATAACAGGGTATCACAAACTGGGTGGCTTAAAACAACAGAAATTTATTCTCTCACAGTTCCACAGTTCTGGAGACTAGAAATCCAAGTTCAGGGTGTCAGCAAGGTCAAACTCCCTCTGAGGATTTCAAGGGATTATCTTTCTTTCTCATTCCTTTCTTCTGGTAGCCCCAGGTATTTCTTGGATTGTGGGAGCTTAACTCACATCTCTATCTTTGTCCAAATATGGTCATTTCCTTCTGTGTCTCTCTATCACTATGTCTTTTTTCCTCTTCTCTAAGAACACTAGTGGTATTAGACTAGGGCTAACCCTACTCCAGTATGAACTCATGTTGACAACTAATTACATCTGCAAACATGTTATTTACAAATAAGGTCACATTCACAGGTACTGGGCATTAAAACTTGAACATATCTTTCTGAGAGACAAAAATCAACCCTTAACAACACCCAACATAAATGTATACATATTAAGTAAAAGGCATATATAAGAATGTTCATTCATTCTTCATTACTCACAACTGCCAAAACCTGGAAGCAGCTAGGATTATAAGTTCATCAGGAGTAGAATGAATAAATATGTTGTAGTGTATTTGTGATAGTTAAGTTTGTGTGTCAACTTGACTAGGCCTGGTTGAGTGGCTGGGCAGCTGGATGTAGTATTCCTCATGATGAGACTAGTAATCAACTCTATGGTGGTATCTACTGTGAGCAGCTGAGTAGTTGCTTTAGGTAATGTGGTCCATTTCCTGTATATAAGGAGAAGTTTTGAAAATGGTCTCTAGCTTATGGCATGCTTGGGCCCTACATGAAGCCATGTCATTTTTCAGCAGCCTGCATGCTCTGCTGACCTTGGGACTTACAGTGGACTTAAATTAATGGCTTGCCATGTGGTTTGGTAACATCAGGACTGTGCCTTTTTACTTGTCAACCTTGGGTTTGTCCACCTCAGCAGCCAGCAGCTGTCTGAGTGAAGAAATGCCTCTAGCTCCAGTGAGCCAGGAGCAGGAGGCAGAGCTGGACCCCAAGGTTGAGGGGCTTTCACTCAGCCCCTAAAGACTTGCATTTTGAACTTGGACATAAAGCTTCCAAATTGTAAGAATAAACTCCTGTTTGTTCAAGCCATCCCATTTGTGGTGTATTCCTGTCAGAGTGGTACTAGGTAACCAGAACAGTATTCATTCTACAAGTAACAGTTGTCAGTGAGTGTATTCCAACTCATGGCAACCTCATGTGCATGAGAGTAGAACTGTGCTCTACTCTCCACAGGGTTTTCTAAGTTTATAGAATTTATGTGCTCCATAGGGTTTTCTAAGTTTACAGAATTTCTATGTTTCACACACAGAACATGCCCTCCTTTGTGTCTCTGGTCATGTAGTTTCCCCTTTGTGAAATGTCCTTCATTCTCCACATGCTTGGTCTGATAAATCATATCTATTTTACATGGAATGATTAATGTCCCAGTTTGCTCAAGACAGTCCTGGTTTAAGCCTATTGCCCTATAGTAGTTATTAAACGTGTTTAGAGTCTTTCTGTGAGCTCTGGTGGCAAAGTGCCCAAGTCATTTGACTGCTAACTAGAAGGCTGGCAGTTCAAACCCACCAGCCACTCCTTGGAAGGAAGATTGGGAAATCTACTTCCATAGAGATACCACCTCAGAAACCCAAGGAGAGGTTGCTACAAGTTGAATCAACTTGAATCTTCCTGGATATTTCCCTTATCTTTTACAATTGTCTGTCCCATACTTAATTCAAAACAAATGTTTAGTAACTAATTTATCAAATTTTCCCAAATCTCATTAAATGAGGAAGAGATAGACTCTTCAACAAGTGATGCTGGCAAAATTAATATCTATGTGCAGAAAAATGAAACAGGACCCATATCTCACACTATATACAAACAACGAATTCAAGATGGATCAAAGACCTAAATGTAAAACTTAAAATAATAAAGACCATCAAAAAACAAAGAGGACAAACTTAAGGGCTCTGATTCATGGCATGAATACATTATCAAACATAACTAAAAGCACACAAACAACAGAAGACAAACTAGATGACTAGGACCTCTTAAAAATTAGACACATGCATCAAGTGATTTCACCAAAAAGTTAAAAAGACAACCCACAGAATGGGGGAAAAATTGACACTGACATCTCTGACAATGGACTAATCTCTACAATTTATAGTAAACATCAACACCCTAACAACAAAAAGACAAATAATTCATTTGGATTATGGGCAGAGGAAATGAACAGACACATCACCAAAAATGATATTTATGTGATCAACAAACACATACAATAATGACATATCATCTTACCCCAGCATTGGTAGCAAAGTTTAAAAAAACAACAAATACTGATGAGGATGGGAAGAGACTGATACACTGCTGGTGGGATTATAAAATTGTACAACTACCGTGGAAAACAGTATGATGCTTTCTTAAAAAGTTGAAACTAGAAATACCATGTGACCCAGCAATCCCACTAGGTATATATCCTACAGAAATAAAAGCCATGACGCAAATAAATATACTCATACATAATTCATTGCAAAGGAGCAGTGGTGGTGTAGTGGTTAAGACATTTGGCTGCTAACCTAAAGGTCGGTGGTTCAAAGCCACCAGACGCTCCAAGGAAAGAAGATGAGGCAGACACACTATGGAAGAAAGATGAGGCAGTCTGCTTTCATAAAGACTTACAGCCTTGGAAACCCAATGGAGGTTGCTGAGTCGGAATTAACTTGATGACAGTGAGGTTGCGTTGTTGTTGTTCACTGCAGCACAATTCACAATAGCAAAAAGATGGACACAACATAAATGCTCATCAATGGATGAATGGATAAACAAACTATGGTACATACATACAGTGTGATACTACTTTAAAGAACTTTAAACAATAATAATATTTAAAGAACTTTAAAGAATAATAATGAATCTGGGAACCATCTCATAATATTGATGAAACTGGAGGATGTTATGCTGAGAGAAACTGTCAAACATAAAAGTACAAATATTCTAAAAGACCAGTGTTATAAAAAGTCCAAGAAAAAGTTTTCACACAAAAAGAAGCATTCTTGATGGGTAACAAGGGTGGGAGGTAAGGAGGGTAAATCACTAGTAGAGGGTATACAAATATTAAATTAGGTGAAGGAGAAGGCAATACACAATAAGGGGAAGGTCAGCAAAAAAGTAATCAAGGCAAAGGAAGACACTGAGAGAACAAGAATGAAAGGCGATAGAAGTAAATACTATTACATACATAATCATGCAATAACAGTAATAACTATAAGCTATAAGTGGACACTCAGAAGGAAGGTTGAGCAATCTACTTCCATAGTGATACCACCTCAGAAACCCAAGGAGGGGTCACTATGAGTCAGATCCAACTCAATGGCAGTGAGTTTCTTTTTTATGAGTGGACACAGAGAGAGATATGCATGCTGAACATCTATGGGAAGAAGAATAGGACTAAACTCATGACTATATATACCAAACAAAAGCCAAACTCACTGCTGTTGAGTCTTCTCTGACTTATAGTGACCCCTCCTTGGGTTTCCAAGGTGGTATCACTGTGGATGTAGATTGCCCTACCTACCTTCTGAGGAGTGGCTGGTGGGTTTGAACCGCCAGACTTCTGGTTAGCAGTCAAATGCCTTAGGCACTATGCTACCAGAGCTCACATATGAATATGTAGAGAGGATATTTCTATATATGTGATTTACATGTGCTGCAAATATATTTATGAATATAGTAGAGCACACAGGGGACAAAGTTATGAAAACTTCTAGCCATAACCTAAAACCCTGAGGAAATGAGTGTCTGGGCCTGGGGGCTCAGAAACATAATCTCAGGGGACATCAAGGTCAATTGGCACAACATAGTTCACAAAGAAAATGTTCTCTGTACTATTTTGGTGAATAGCAACTAGAGTCTTAAAAGCTTATGAGCAGCCATCTAAGGTGCAACTATTGGTCTCTCCCTGTCAGGAGCGAAGAAGAGGGAAGAAAATCAAAGACACATGGAAAGAACTAGTTCAAAGGACTAACGGACCAGACGAACCTCAGCCTCCATGACAAAGTCTGGCCATTCTTGTTTCCAGGGAGCATTCTGGCTGCACTTTCTCCAGGACAAATTTGTTAGTTCTTCTGGCAGTCCATGGTACTTTCAGTATTCTTCACCAACAACATCACAACCCAAAAGCATCAACTTTTCTTCCATCTTCCTTATTCATTATCCAGCTTTCACAACATGCATATGAGGTGACTGAAAATACCATGGTTTAGGTTAGGTGCACCTTAATCTTCAAAGAGACATCTTTGCTGTTCAACACTTTGTTGTTGTTGTTATTTGCCATCGAGTTGGCCCTGACTCATAGCGACCCCTCCTTGGGTTTCCGAGGCGGTATCACTACAGAAGTAGAATTGCCCAACCTTCCTTCCAAGGAGTGGCTGGTGGGTTTGAACCACCAGCCTTCTGGTTAGCAGTCAAGTGCCTTAGGCATTATGTTACCAGAGCTCCTCAACACTTTAAAGGGGTACTGTAAAAATACAGCAGATTTGTTGCAATACATCATCTAATTTCTTGACTTGCTGCTTCCATAGATGTTGATTGTGGAATCAAGCAATGTGAAATCTTTGACAACTTCAAACTTTTCTCCATTTATCATGATGCTGCTTATCAGCCCGTTTGTGAGGATTTTAGTTTTCTTTATGTTGAGGTGTAATCCATACTGCAGACTGTAGTCTTTAATGTTCATCAGTAAGTGCTCCAAGTCATCTTCACTTTCAGCAAGCAAGGTTGTGTTGTCTGCGTATCACAGATTGTTAATGAGTTTTCCTCCAATCCTGATGCCTTGTTCTTCTTATAGTCCAGCTTCTCAGATTATTTGCTCAGCATACAGATTGAATAAGTATGGTGAAAAGATACAACTCTGATGCATTGCCTTCCTGATTTTCAACCAACCAGAATCCCCTTGTTCTGCTCGAAGACAGTCTCCTGATCCGTGTACAGGTTCCTCATGAGCACAATCAAGTGTTCTGGAATTCCCATTCTTCTCAATGTTATCCACAATTTGTTATGATCCCCACAGTCATCATGCTTTTGTATAGTCAATAAAACACAAGTAAACATCTTTCTGGTATTCTTTGCTTTCAGCCAAGACCCATCTGACATCAGCAATGATATCCTTCATTCCACATCCTCTTGTAAATCCAGCTTGCACTTCTAGAAGTTCACTGTTAATATACTGCTACAAACATTTTTGAATTATTACAATAAAAAATTTTTTGTAAACGTGTATCATGTGATTTTCAGTGTTATTTCTATCACCAGGGTCATATTTTCCAACTATTGATGCTTCTTTTTTGTTTCTAACTTTCACATTACAATCACCAGTAATTATCAATGCATCTTGTTTGTATGTTTGCTCAGTTTCAAACTGTAGAAGTTGATAAAAATCTTCAACTTCTTCTTCTTTAGAATTAGTGTCTGGTGCATAAATTTGAATAATAGTCATATAAACTGGTCTTTCTTGTAGACATATGGATATTATCCTGTCACTGACAACACTGTACTTCTGGATAGATCTGAAAGTATTCTTCCTGATAATGCATTCATTATTATTATTATTCATTCTTCTTCAAATTGTCATTCCTGGCATAGTAGGCCCCATGATTTCCAAATTCAAAATGGCCAGTATCTTTCAATTTCAGTACACTAATGCCTAGGATATAGATCTTCAAGTATTCTACTTCATTTTTGACAGCTTCCAATTTTTCCCAGGTTCATACTTCATACTTTCCATGTTCGGCCTATTAATGGATATTTGCAGCTGTTTCTTCTCATTTTGAGTCATGCCACATCAGCCAATGAAGATCCCAAAATCTTTATCCCAACCATGTCAGTAAGGTCAACTCTAGTTTGAGGAAGCAGCTCTTCCCCAATCATATTTGGAGTGTCTTCCAACTTGAGGGGCTCATCTTCTGGCACTGTATCAGAAAATGTTTCGCTGCTCTTCATAAGGTTTTCAGTGGCCAATTTTTTTTTTTTTTTTTTTTGAAATAGATAGCCAAGTCCTTCTTTCTAGTCTGACTTATTCTGGAAGTTCCATTGAAATCTATCTACTAGGGAGGATCCTGCTGGTATTTGAAATACCAGTGACATAGCTTCCAGCATCACAGTAACACGCAAGACACCATAGTATGACAAACCGGCAAATGAGTGGAGGCTGGAGATTTTAGTGTGTCTTAACTTAGTGGCTAGAGAGCATGTTAGGTTAAAGCTAAAGGAAACATTATCTCAGTTTTCAAAAGCAAAAACTTCCAAAATCTAATTCTCCAGGGAGTTTGAAGTCCAACAGGTTCTAATGATTTCATAGATTTTCCAAAAGAGTAAAGAAATCCATTTCCATAGCAGTTTTACTCCTTAGTCCTTTACCTTTTTCTTTCTGACTCAACCCTACCATATCCCTTCCTCATAGGTCCTACCTAAAGTACATGATTGAGCTCCTCAGACTATGCTCTGACTATGTAGCCTAAACGTGATGGCTAACCTGTAGAAAATATAATGACAATCATCTCTTTGTGGGCTTGGGTTCATGAGGTTGCCTATTTTTTCTTCTCTACTTGGTCTGCACTTAGAGTAAGGAACAAGAAGGTCATCAGCAATGTGTTAATTTAGTTTTTTTTTTGTTCAAATTATATGGTTTCCTATTGTGAGTAAAGGTGAGCAGGTTATTTTCCTCTTCAACTATTATTTTTTAAAATTTAGTTTGTTGTTGAAACAGTGGAGCAAAACACAACTGGTATTATTAATTGCTATAAAAAATAGATGAACAATACTTTTAAGAAAATAGAAAGGAATACACACACATACACCCACTCACCATACAACCCCTTCATATATTTAGATAACTCATACTTTTTAAGTCTTACCTATCTCAACAATTGCTTAATTTATTCCAGATTTTTTCAGGCTTAAGTAGTAATAACAAATAGGTCTCTTAATTTTATATTGGACCTCCTGAATGTTCTGTGTTTCTGGGGTTTTCAACAACTTCACTGGGTATATACACCTGTTATGTATTCTACTCCCCTAAAACAAACTCATTTGATTCATTCTCTCTCTTTCTTCTTTTTTCTTCTCACTTTATCTCTCCACCTGCAGTGTTCAGTATACTAATTATCTAGGCTTCTACTTTATTTCCTTGGAAGAAAAAAAAAATATTTTTCTGCTCCATACAGCTGTAAAAAGAAAAAAAAAAAAAATGACAGCTCAAGTGTAGCAAGAATTGTGAAGATGGCACATGACCAGGCAGTGTTCCATTCTGTCGTGTGCTATGAGTCAAAGCTGATTTGACAGCCCTTAAGAACAACAACAACATAGACCCATAGGATATATCCAGATCAACAGCATGACAAGTGTCCATCTTTTGCAATCAGAAAAGGCTTAATTTCCCTTTTTATTAAACTAAACTAGTTGCCATTAAATTGACTACCAACTCATGGCAAGCCCATATGTTTCAGAGTAGAACTGTGCTCCATAGGGTTTTCACTATTTGATTTTTCAAAAGGATATCACCAGGCCTTTCTTCCAAGGCAACTCTGAGTAGACTTGAACTTCCAAGCTTTTGGTTAAAAACTGAATGTCTTAACCATTTGCACCTGCCAGGACTCCCTATAACAGAGTTCTTTTCTCCCATCTAAACTACCTAAGACTTCTGACTGCTGAGTGCTGATGAATCCAGAAACAATGGCATGGTTAGCAATACTCTACATGAGAGCTGGAAAAACTTCTTTTAAAGGTGTATTGTTCATTTCGAGTTTCAAATCCCAGTAATACAATCATTTAAAATACAATTTAAACAGAACAGAACAAACTTCTAGAGAGCAATGTGAGATAACTTCACCACATGTATTTATTTATGTATTATTTATTTATTTATCTATTAAACATTTTATTGTGATTTCGGTGGAATTTTACAAAGCAGATTCATCTTCCATTCAACAGTTCATATACATTTTGTTTTGCAGAAACATGTTTAAAGTCCACACTTCTAGCAACAGTGCTGCTGGCACCACATGTATTCTCCATGACCATAGACATTTTCTCTATTACTCTTCTCACTTACTTCTGAGTCCTCACCAGAATTACCTTTGACATCTGCAATTCTACCCACAGTCTATTTAAGGCAATTGACTGCTAACCAGAGGCTGGCAGTTCAAGCTCACCAGCCACTCCTCGGAAGGAAGGTTGGGCAATCTACTTCCATAGTGATACAGCCTCAGAAACCCAAGGTGGGGTCGCTGAGTCAGGTCCAACTTGATGGCACACAACAACAACAACAACAAGCTTTTACTATTAAGCACCTTAAATCTCTTGCAGCTTCTACTCATTACTCAATTCCAAAACCACTTCCACATTTTTAGGTATCTATTAGATACTCCCACTTCTTGGTACCACATTCTGTCTTAGTTCTCTAGTACTGCTATAACAGAAATACCACAAGTGAATGGCTTTGACAAACAGAAATTTATTTTCACACAGTTTATGAGGCTAGAAGTCTAAATTCAGGGTGCCAGCTCTAAGGGACAGCTTTCTGTCTCTGTCAGCTCTGGAGTAAAGTCCTTATTCCTTGGCTGCTTAGGGATCTTCATGTGGTTTGGCATGGGTCTTCCCCAATCTCCACTTCATTTGCTTGCCTGTTGTTGTTGTTGTTATGTGCCATCGAGTCGGACCAGACTCATAGTGACCCCTCCTTTGGGTTTTTGAGGCAGTGTCATCACTACGGAAGTAGATTGCCCCATCTTCCTTCCAAGGAGTGGCTGGTGCTTCTGGTTAGCAGTCAGTTGCCTTAGGCACTATGCTACCAGAGCTTATATTTCAGAGGAGATTGATTTAAGGCACACGCTATACTAATCCTGTCTCATTGACATAACAAAGACAACCCATTCCCAAATGAGATTACAACTATAGGCATAGAGGTTAGTATTTACCACACATATTTTTGGGGACACAACTCAATCCCTAACAGTGAACATTCCTGAGAACTTCACCGCATGTATATAAATGTGAGGTCACACTTATTGGGGCATGTGTTCCTAGTGTTCCTATAGTTTCCTGGAATTGACAGAGATTGGAAAGCTCAATAACACTCATGTCTGTTGACAGTCTCCAGCATTACCTCATTGAAAAACATGCAACATAATGCTGTCTAGCCTTGAAAGGTCAGCATTCATTACCTCCTTCAAAGCTGTTCCCTAGAAACTCTGCCCAAGTGGCCCAGAGCCATGAAGTTCACATAACTTGCTAGGTATAGTTATCCTAATTCTGCTGATAGAGTATGAAATCAAGTAGGCTCTTTTTCCCTTGCTCTGAGCCTCAGTTTTTTTACTTTCTTATTTGTAAATTAAAGGAATTAAAAGCCCTCAAGTCTGTTTTAGTAAGACGTAGAAGTCCACTTTTCGATCCTGACTCTGGCATGCACCACCTGAGTGGCTTGGGCAAGTTACATGGGCCTCTATGTTTCAGTTTTCTTAGCTGTAACATTCTCATTCCAAAGTGGTTGTGGACATTGGAGAAAACATGTGCAAATTGTTGGTGCAATGTCAAAATACAGGTGCTCAATAAAGGGTGGCTTGGATTTTATTTTGGTTGAACCAAATGAAAATGTTCATCAGTTGCATATGATTGAAACTACTACTTCAGAGATTGAGATAAGTCTGGCTCTATCCTTAAGAAATGACCACAGTTCACTTGCTAGTGGAAGCTGTTCTGTAACCTTCCCTTACCTGAATTCTTTCCCATGCCCCTAAGGTCCACAGTCTCAGAAACAGGGACCTGTCACTAAGTCTGGACAAATGGCTTCCTCCTCTTCCCCTCAAGTTTTTACTTGGTATTCACCTAAAATAGAACAAGTGACCAAGGTTATATACACTGATCCATTGCATTTCCAGGCATTGAAATACTGCAAGTTATTCTCACCAAACAGCTTAAGTTCCTGTGGGAAAATGAAAGTATATCATAAAGAACACCACTCTGTCAGCTCCTAGGAAAGGCCCTGATGCTCCAGTCTCTTACTTAACTTACTAGCTTCATCTGCCACTTCAGTCTACACACATACACACACACACATACACACACATTTTACATGTGCACAATGAACTTGCATCCCACCTGTACCTGCCTTCTTACATTTCTTCAGACAGACCAGATCATCTTAGACTTGTTGTCACTCATCAGCCTGAAATGTCTTCCCTTTTTTTCAATGTCTGCTTACTGCATCCTTCAAGGTCTAGCTCAAACTTTGACTTCCTTAAAGCGCTTTCCTCCATTTCTTAACCACTAAAGACCTGCTCCTATTCTGTACTACAATGTTACATTGGGACCTTGATTAGAGAGCTTTTTTAATGTTCTGATTTGTTTTCAGTTAAGTCAGTAAAGACTCTCCCACTGTGGAAGATTAAAAATGGCCACAAATTCTTTGTTTCTCCCATTGAAAAACCAAACCAAAGAAATCAAACTTGTCACTGTCAAATGTATTCTAACTCACAGTGATGCCATGTGTTAAAAAGTAGAATTGCTCCATAGGGTTTTCTTGGCTGTAATCTTTACAGAAGCAGATCACCAGGCCTTTCTCCCATGGCACCACTGGGTGGATTTGAACCAACAACCTTTAGATTAATAGTCGAGGGCAAACAATTTGGACCACCCATGGACCACTCCCATTGAGAACTAGAAGCTAATTCCCCTCCCCTTCAAAGTACTCCAGGCTTTGAGGCTAGGTTATAAGAAGATTTGCAGCTTCAACTCAGGCTTCTTGGAACAACAGTTCTGTGAGTCCCCAAGGTGCTATATAGGAAGTCCAATTAGTATGAGACTGCTATGCTGGAGAGGTCATGTGGAAAGACCCTGGGCTGACATGAGGAGAGAGTCCTGTCCAGTCCAAAACTGCTCCAGCCCCCAGCTATTCAAATAGTCCCAATTGAAGGTCCCAAACATCATGTGGAGCAGACCCCAGCCCTAGATGATTCCTCCAAGTCCTGCCCAAATTGCAGATTCATGAGCAAAATAAATGATTGTCATTGTTTTAAAACACCATGTTTAAGGGTGGCTTATAACGCAACAAGAGATAATAACAGCACCCATGTCAGATTCTTGAGACTGTGCAATTCTTAATTCATCTTTAAATTCTACATAATAGTCATATCCCAAGTTTTTTAGGTGCTTGCTATGGTTGTCACATGAATATTGTGCCTGCCAGGAGACAGTCTGTTGATGAATCCTTTACTTACCCAAGATGGTGCCAGGCCAAATGAAACCTTTTCTAATCCTCTATTGACTTACATCTTTTTTTTTTGGAGGGTACACTTTTGGTCTTTAACTAGAACTGTGAAAGTCCCCTATGGGGTTGTGGAGAATTAAACAGACTCTCTAGAGAAAACCTTAAGGTAAATCCAATTAGGTTAAGGCACCAAAGTCATTCACTCATTAGGAGGATGCATTAGGAGAGCACTCACCTTAAAGGGATTTGCCTACACAAGGATAAACCATTTAGGCAGAAAAATGGACCCCTATTTTAATTTCCATGAAATATGGTCAATGACTTTTGCATCATACATGTTTCTTGCCAAATCACTGATAGCCTGACACTGATAGCCTGACACACAACAAATCCTGTTTAGTTACCTTAATTAAACACCATTGAGCAGCACCATTGATTTTGGAGGTTGTAAGGCAGGGAAGTGTTGTCCCCATGTCACTTGGGCTGGCCAGGAGTGCTTACCACCCAAAGGGCTCATATGGAACATTACGTACTTTGAATGGATATAACTTTACAGTTTTCTTTCACTTTTCTTTTTTTTCTTTTTTTGCTTTTGAATTCACTCTGAGGAATGATGAAGAGAGGAATTTTCAGAAGACATGAAGCTATCATTCTTTAAAATTATATTAATCAAAGGAAAACACAGTGTGAGGCTATTTTCTTAGTGTGAACAAATGGATTCCATATATTCACATTTCCCAGGCTAAGCTCAGGATTTGCAAACATGAAGCCACATGAATTTTCAGATTCCCAGATACACACAATGACATGTAGACAAACCAGTCTTAAAAAGCTAGAAGGAGAAATGAAACACAAACTCTTCTCCCTCTCCTTTCATAATCCTCTTAAATGATATTTTCAATCAGACTATAATTGATTAAAAATAATAGTTATATTAAATAGTCTCCAACAAGATTTTCTAAAATGTTTAATTAAGCTAAGAAAGAACTTGAAAATCTGTTTTTATTTATTTATTTATTTTTATTTATTTTTTTTTTTTTAGTAGAACCTTGTTTAAAAAATCTCAGAAGAAGAGGTCCAAATGTAAAATAGATGAAATGCAGGGTTGCTCTTGTTGGAAGGAAGTGAGGGTAGCGGGGTGGGCTACAGCACAGGCATCACCATTGAAACACCTCCAGCAGAACCTATGGCAGAATATGAAAATCTAGATCTAGGCCTAGCCTAGCATTTTACTTATTAAGGAACTAAGGCCTGAAGAAGTTTCAAATGGATCCAAATTTGCACAAGACAATGACACAGCCAAAACTAGAACCAATGACTCTTTACTCCCAGACTGTTGTTGTTGTTGTTGGGTGCACTGAGTTGGCTCCAACTCACAGTGACCCTATGTACAACAGAATAAAACACTGTCCGGTCCAGCACCATCCTCACAATCATTGCTATACTTCAGCCCATGGTCGCGGGTGCTCTTGTTGAAGGCCTTCCCCTTTTTCACTGACCCTCCACTTTACCAAGCATGATATCCTTCTCCAGGAAATGGTCCCTTTTGACACTATGACCAAAATAAGTGAGATGAAGTCTGGCCATTCTCATTACCACAGAGTATTCCAGGTGTACTTCCTCCAGGACAGATTTATTCACTCTTCTGGCAGTCCATGGCATTTTTTTGTTGTGTTAATGTGTCATGAACATAGTATAGGGTGGGTCTTAAACTTAATCACTTCTGAGTAATAAAAAGATAAGAATAGATACAGAGACATATATACAGGGGAAGAAGGACACCATGTGAGCTTCATCTATAAGCCAAAGAACTAAGGAATACACTGGGATACCAACAAGGAAAAAAATCAACATGGCCAAAATCCTAATTTGGATTTTAGCCTCCAGAACAGTGAGAAAATAAATTTCTGTCATTTGTGTTATAGTAGCACTAGGTAACTAAAACAGAATATCTATGTAATTATCACCATAAAATAAAAATTATCCTCCCTCTGCAAAATGAGAGAAGTCTTAGATGTAGGAAAAACATTTATATGAGAGAGAAACAGAAAAACTGAAAGAGACAATCACTCTGGTAATTTAGTGCCTAAGGCATTTGACTGCTAACCAGAAGGCTGGTGGTTCAAACCCACCAGTCACTGCTCAGAAGGAAAATTGAACAATCTACTTCTGTAGTGATACCACCTCAGAAACCCAAGGAAGGGTCACTATGAGTCAGATCCGACTCAACAGCGTGAGTTTGTGTTTTTGGTTTGGTTTGGACCCTTAGTAATTCCATCAAGTCATAAAATTAAAAAGAACTCATGGAATTTGATTCCTTGGCTTGGAGCTTTAGAGTCATGATTTCATGGGACATCTTGGTTAATTAGCCTAATAGCATGTTTCATTCTTCTGTTCTACCTCCTAGTTTGTCGCATAGTTCCTGGGCTCTTAAAAGCTTGCAAGCTGCCATCCAAGTTATAATAATTGGTCTGTCTTCATCGGAAGCAACGGACAAAGAAGGAGATTCAGGAATAAAGGAGGCAATGGAATATGTGGCTAATTCCCTCTGTGAACAACTGCCTCCTTTGCCATGATACTGGAAGAACTAGATAGTGTCTGGCTACCTTTACTGAACATTTCAATCAAGGAGTCTATAGAAAAGTCCTGTTCAAAAGGGGAAAGATGTAAAACAAAATTTCAAATTCTCATGGACTTCAGACTTCTGGAACAATGAAGGCTGGATAAATCCCTGAAACTATTGTCCTGAAATAATAACACTTAAACCAAAAATATATCCTGAAGTCTTGATAAAACCAAACAATAGTTTAGCTTAACTAGTAAAAAATATCTGCATTATGCTCTTTCAAGAACTATCTATATGGAATCAATTGGACAACAGCAACTCAAAGGGTTAGATAGGAAACTCAGAGGGCAGTGAGTTTATGTTACAAAGGAAAAATAACTCAGAAAAGGAAAGTGAGAATGGTTGAACAACTCGAAGGATATAATCAATGCCACTGAATCGTACATGTAGAAAATGTTGAAATGTGCATTTTTTGGCTATGTATATATATCCCCAACATCAATAATTATATATATACATAATAATATATATAAATATAATATGTAATATAATAATATATAATATATTATATTTAGGGAGATTATGCCTAGCTCAAAAGATAATATAATAATATATAATATATATATATGTTACATATAATATATATATATACACACACACACACACATAAGTACTAATTAATATTAATCCTCAAAGTACAAAAACAAAGGAAGGTAGTTCTCAAACATAAACCAAGGAATCTCTCTTTTACACAGAAAAGACAAATCTCCTCTGCAGCTTCATAATTCCTTGGTGGAATTATGTTAGTTGGGGAGACATGGATGAGTTAAAGCATGAAAGGAGTAGGTCTTTGATGTGGAGGACCAAGCAGATTGAAGAGATTCCATGAGAACAATCGATAAGAATGGTACTTGTGCAAATCTCATGCCTCCAGAACCTCGCCAAAATCCAGCTGTTACAACTGAGAGCTCAGCAAACCCTCAATCAGACAAAAACAAAGTTACTCTCTGGAACACAAAGACAAGTCTGAGGAAAGTCTTTTTAAGATTTTGAAATTGTGACCCAAGGTAAAATTTATCTAAAAGATGCTAGCCTCATGAAACTTTCTGGACTCCTCATTTCTTGGGATTGGCTTGAGGATGGACTTTTCAAACCTATACTGAAGATCTCCTTACAGACTTTTTCTAGGAGGAACAGGGTAAGCATTACCTGGAGCAAGTAGCTAAGTAGCCTAGAGGTGCCAGCACAGTCTTTCATTTTATTTTGAGGATACAAGTCTCTGGTCTTTGAGGGTATATTTGATTTTAGAAGTCACATAAGGTCAAGTTTAGTGAGTAATCATGCTGGGTAGTGATGTTTTGAATTAATGAGATGTGCCTGTCACTTTGAGTGGTGCCTTTCTTAGGGAGATTCTGCCTAGCTCAAAAGATAATTCCAAGGAAAGTATTGTTGTTGTTGTTGTTGCTATTTGCTGTGGAGTTGGACCCGACTCATAGTGACCTCTCCTTGGGTTTCTGAGGTGGTATCACTGTGGAAGTAGCCCAACTTTCCTTCTGAGGAGTGACTGGTGGGTTTGAACCACCAGCCTTCTGGTTAGCAACCAAATGCCTTGGCACTACACTACCAGAGTTCCCTAGAACGGTAAAAAAAAAGACTCAATTCTTATCTTCAGGGAGATTCCAGTCAACCTTACTCTATAAGTCAGTTATAAGTAAGTTGCTGAGAATTTTAACCCTTCCCTTCCCTACCCTGCCCTCCACTGCCCTGCCCTCCACTGCCCTTCTCTTCCCCTTTTCTTCGTAATAGCCAAGTGAAAGTTTAATGCAAACTATTCTTGCAATTTTGAAAATTGTAAATCTGAAGTCAGTGGGTAAGGGCTCCATCATTGCTGGCTGTGTGATTGAAATCGGACCAAAAGCGGGTCCCTGCCCGGTGCACAGTCAGGCCAAAACAGTTTTCACACTGAGCGATTAAGAGGAGAGAAAATTATTTATTGCAAAGTGGCAATGCAAGGAGACAGGGGTCCATACCCAAATCTGACTCCCCAAAGGGTGGCTGGGCTACAGTTTTTGTAAGTTTCAGGAGAGGGGGTTATACATATTCATAAAAACTTCAGCAATTTGGGTGTGAATTAGTTGAGGATTGGCTGAAATTTCTTCGCCTAGGTTTAAAGGGACAGCTGTTTTTTTAATGCAGTGCACTTGCACACCAGATGAGTCACACCAGCTTCCTGTCATCAGCTGATCGGGGCTTAGGCAGAGGGGAGAGTGTGGGTTCCCAGCAACTTTGTTCCTGTTCCTCTCACTGCGCATGTCTGTGGGCCAAGGCCACTTTTCAAGTTGTCTCTCAAAACACATTAAAATACTTATCACCTGTTTCTAGGGGATAACATGGAGACAGTGTGTAAATTGATCTTTCACTTCATTGCATTCTAAAGAAACTGAGTTATCATGTTTACTTATCTGCCTTCAACCAGGGATGGAGGCTGAACTTTGACTCCACATAGTTTCATGATCTGCAGCAACTTCCTTGAGCCCCAGTTTCTTCATTTGTTAAAGTAGGATACTGTGCACCTTTCTCAAGAAGGGTTCCAGGAGAGAATTAATCCTAATATCTTAAGCATCCATTGTACATGTTGTTGTTGTTATTATTGTTACATGCTGTCAAGTAGTCTCCAACTCATAGTGACCCCTTCTTGGGTTTCCAAGGCAATATCTCTATGGAAGTAGATTGCCCAATCTTCCTTCCGAGGAGTGGATAGAGGATTTGAACTGTCAAACTTCTGGTTAGCTGTCAAGTGCCTTAGGCACTATACCACCATAATGAACCAATTTATCTTCTGTGAATCTATAATGGTACTAGTAATGTGCTATCCTTGAGATAATTGAAAAAACAGTTACTCTATTTTCTATGTTCTGTGATTCAGATAAAATCAGGTACTAGGGGAGAAAGACTGCTTGAGGATTCAATAAAATGTGTTGTTATTGTTGTTGTTAGCTGCTGCTGAGTTGAGTGACCTCTGTTTTAATGCTGGCAGAAAGCCAGGGAGTCTGGAACAAAGTGAATAGGGGTAAGGCGGAGGGGCAAGCAGATATCAGATCTCTCAGTATTGAAGCTGTTTTTGATGTTGTTGTTATCTACCATCTAGTCTGTTCCTGACTCATGGCAACCGCATGCATAATAGAATGAAATGCTGCTTGATTCTGTGGTTCTGCACCATCTCCATGACTGGTTGCAGATCAGACAATCGTGTGTGACCCATAAGGTTTTCATTGGCTGATTTTTGGAAGTAGAGGCCTTTCTTCTTCATCTACCTTCATCTGGAAGCATAGCTGAAACCTGTTCAGCAGCACAGCAAGCACTAAGCACCATAGCACTAAGCCTCCACTGGCAAACTGGTGATGCTGCACATGAGGTACATTGACTGGAAATTAAACCCAGATCTCCGACACGGAAGGCAAGAATTTTAACACTAAACCACAACTGCCTCTCAATAAGGTATAAAACTAAAAAATCCATTGCCAGCAAGTCAATTCCAACTCATGGCGACGACATGTGTGCAGAATAGAATAGTTCATAGGGTTATCAAGGCTGTGAGTTTGCAGAAGCAGGTCACCAGACCTTTCTTCCAAGGAACCTCTGAGTGGGTTTAAATCACCAACTTTTCAGTTAGTGATTGAGCACTCATATAAATACACATAAATAATAGCTAGTATAAGGTTTGGCATATAGAAGGTACTCAGTAATATTGGTTTCTTTCTCCACTACAACAGGCTACAAAGAGCAACTGGGCTGATATTCCATCAAAAATGACAGCAGTTCCCTTCCACAGTGTGATTCTCATGGCCAGCCAGCCTCTTGGCACTCATTTGTTCCAGCATGGCACCTGTTAGAGCTCACAGCACCTTAAGTCTAAGATTTCTTTGTTAAGAGAAAGAAGAAACCTGCACAATAATCCCAGCAGTTTACCTGTAAGGTCCTATTACCTCTAGAAGGGATCCCAGCACTTTACCTGTAAGGTCCTATTACCTCTAGAAGGGATCCACCTACTACCATTGAGTCAATTCCGACTCATAGTGACCCTCTGTTGTTGTTGTTGTTATGTGCCGTCGAGTCGGACCTGACTCATAGCGACCCCTCCTTGGGTTTCCAAAGCAGTATCACTACGGAAGTAGATTGCTCCATCTTCCTTCTGAGAAGTGGCTGGTGGGTTTGAAACGCCAGCCTTCTGGTTAGCAGTCAAGTGCCTTAGGCACTACTCTACCAGAGCTTCCAGTGACCCTCTAGGATAGAGTATAATTGCCCCATAGGGTTTCCAAGGCTGTAAGTTTTTAAGGAAACAAACTGTCTCATCTTCTCCCAAAGAGGGGCTGGGGGTTAAAACAATACCATCTTTTGGTTAGCAAGTAAATGCCTTAACCACTGCACCACCAGAGCTCCCCTACATATTTCAGTGCAACAGAGAACCTTTAAAATATGTCCTGGCATTTCACAAGCCTTTGGACAAGAAATTCTCTAATCTCAAGTCCCAGCATGATTCCATAGTCCTTTTTTTTTTTTTTTCTCTTCTCACCTCTCATCTAGTCAAGCTTGGCTAAAAATATCCTGCAAACCAACCAAGAAAGTCCTTGTCTGTGTCTCTTCAAATGGTGTTGATGATATGTCAGTGCACACACACACACACACACACACACACACCCCAAATTGATATAATATCTCTGGGTGTGTTTCTTTAAAGAGGAAGTCTTTTGGAAGGCAGGACACTCTACAATAAGAGCCTTTTGCTGTGCAAGGTTCACAGCTGTTGCTGTGGCAACTCCTGCAACATTGCTTAATTTCCAAATAAATAGTTTGTTTCTCCCTCTTCCAAATGAGAGAAAGAGAAATCAAGAAATGAATGAAACTTGCCATAGGCATCTATTTGGAGTTAGGGAGTTCATAAAAAATTGATGTTTAGTTAAACAACAAAGAAATAAAGCTCCGGGAAAAAACCCACGCCCCTGCAGGGCTGCTGATGGAAAATGGAAGAGAACTGTGTGCTGCCGCCTTGGCTTTGCAAAGAATGCCCCAGCAGCAAATACCCAGGCAGAAAGAAAGGAAGCTGTGGGGCAGCCGCCGCAGCCCCGACCCCACATTCCCCTGGAGACTCCTGATCTCTGCCCGGATGCCCAGCCTTTCCCTACCAGTCCCTCCACACCTTACTCTCCCATGCCCCCCACTTCCACCCTCCTGACAACGGAGGAGCTCCGGCAAAACAAAGACTATGGCGTTATGCCTTTTTTTTTTTTTTTTAAAGCAAAACAAAAATCTTCTTTTGCCTTCTTGTAATAGGTTATGGATAGGTGGTATATGCAAAATTAATTACAGGAAATGGCACGGCAAAAACGAGGCAGCATTTGTCTTTAAATTGATATGATTCCCCCTTTCCGCCCCGCTCCCCAGCTCTTCTTCAGCCCAGAGCAGACAGCCACCGCCCAGCCCCCCTTCCCTCAACTCTTTTATTATCAGTTGAATCACGTCTTGTGCCTAGCAAAAGGTCATTTCAGGTCATCTTGGAGATGAAAGGACAGGGTAATGTATGTGAAGGTGCTTCAGTTGGCAAGGCGAAAAATAAATAAATGAAAAACGGAAAGAAGGAGATGGGGGAAGAGAGCGAAGATATGAGGAGATCCAGAATTCTAACAAGAACAGAGTTGTGCCAGAAAGAAACAGGAAAGGTTTCAAAGCTTCCCAAGGGCTAGCCCATCTCTGGCTAAACTCTTAGAAAAAAAAAAATGAACGTGGCTAGTATTGTGAGATGCCTGGACAGTAATTGAAGTTTCTAATTGTTTTCACCCGGAACCTCATTTTTGGCCATTCTTGGGGAGAGAGAAATGCTGCCCACTGTGAAAGTCAACATTTCTGGAGACAAGCGCCATGTAAAGGCATGGAGGGCGCATTCCGCGCAGGCAGAGGGATAGACTTATCAGATACAGTCTGGAAAAGGGGGAGGGGGGAGGGGAGGTAACGGGAGGTTGCCCTCCTGACAGGCTCTGAACCACCAGGGGGTGTGGCAATATAGTTACATTGTTTTAGTAGCAAGCACAGATCTCTTTGTTTGAGGGGAAAAAAAAACCAAAAACAAAACCCCATTGCTCTCATTTGTTTTTCCTCCCTGCTTACTGAGTAGGGATGGCCTGGGTTTTTATCTCTCTACGAAAGCCGACTCCACTACCTCCTTTGAGTTTTTAATTCAATGCTATTTCAATAAAGACAATTGGCTGTCTCTGAATTCTTGCCAAGTGCATTTTTCTCTTCTCTTAGTTCCCACTGCTGCATTTGAATGTCCTGTGTTTGCCTCGCTGATTTTTTTTTCCTGCAAAACAAGGCTTTTTTTTTTAAGTTTTTCTTTCTTTCTTCTTTTTTGGCAATAACACAGGTGCCAACAGCAATCTATCAAGGGATTGGGAGGTTTGGGTAATAAATTGTTTGCTACCAGATTCCTAAATCTTTAACATATCTCCTACCCTCCGTGGCTTCCTCTTTCCCAATTCTTATTAGTCATCTCCTCTCTACCTTCCCCATCTGCACCACTTTCACAAAAATTGAGACAGGGAGGCTTTTAAGGCAAGCTGATAAAAGTAAGCTAACGACTGACAGGATGTCAGTATGATTTCACACAAGGTATCACTAATCCCTAGAAGACTCATCTCAGAAAAACTTATTTTGGCATGTACATAAAGATTGTCCATGAGAAGGCATCCCTACAGAAGTCTCATGGGCTGAGAGTGAAGCATTTCGGATAATTCTTCCCAAATTGATCTACAGATGTAATGCAATCCTGTGCAAAATACAATATACTATTTCATAAAATTTAATAAGTTGACCTTAAAACGTATATGGAAATGCAAAAGACCTAGGATAAATAAAACAATTTTTAAAAGGAAGAATAATGTAAAAGACTTACATACTTAATTTCAAGATTTACTGCAATGCACAGTAATCAATATGGAATTGGCAAAAGATTAGGCATGGAGATCAATGCAACAGAAACAAACCAAACTTATTGCTGTCAAGTCCATTTTGACTCATGGTGACCCCATATGTGTCAGAGTAGAACTGTGCTTCATAGGGTTTTCAGTGGCTGAGTTTTCAGAAGGAGATCAGCAGGCCTTTCTTCCAAAGCACCTCTGGGTGGACTCTAACCCCCAACCTTTTAGTTAGCAGCCAAATGAGTTATTGTGCCACCCTAGAACTCTGAAACAGAAATAGATCTATACATACATGACCAATTGATTTTTCACTGAATGCACCAAGGTATGCAATGGGGAAAGGACAGTTTTCTCAACCGGGTGCTGGAACAATTGGACAAAACAAACTAACTAATTTCAACTTTTACCATGCATCACACACAGAAATTAAGTTTAAATGGATGTTAGTCAAATTTTTTAAATTATAAAATTCTTAAAATAAAAAAAAAAAAGGAAAAAAAAATCTTGTGATTTGTGTTAGAAAAAGATTTCTTATATAAGTCCAAAAAGCATGAGACATAAAAGGGGGGGACACTGACAACTTTAAATTCATCAAAATTCAAAACTTTTGCTTTTCAAAAGACACTCTTAAGAAAATTACTATATGCTACATACTGAAAGAAAATATTTGCAAAACGTATATCTGAGTGATAAAGGACTTGTATTAGGAAAATATAAAGAACTCTCAAAATTCAATAATAAGACAAACAATCCACTTTGAAAAAAGGGCAAAACAGACAAAGAAAATGTACAGATAGCAAATAATCACATGAAAAGAGAATCAACATTATTAGTCATTATACCAAAAACCACACCCACGGTCATCCAGTCGATTCTTACTCATAGCGACCCCCATTGGTTTTCCTAGGTGGTAAATCTTTCTGGAAATAGATTGCCTAATCGTCCTTCCTCATAGTGGCTGGTGGGTATGAACCATCAACCTTCTGGTTAGCTGTCAAATTCCTTAGGCACAACGCCACCAGAGCTCCTTTAGTCATTAGGGAAATATAAATGAAGACGGAAATGAGATAGTACCACATACCCACTAAAATCCACTCCTCGGAAGGAAGGTTGGGCAATCCTACTTCCGTAGTGATACTGCCTCGGAAACCCAAGGAGGGGTCGCTATGAGTCGGGGCCGACTCGACGGCAAACAACAACAACAACAACAACCCACTAAAATGGCTAAAATTTAAAAGACTGACAATATCAAATAGTGGTGAGGATGCAGGGCAACTGAAATTCTTATAACTTGCTAGTGAAAACACAAAATGGTACAGCTACTTCAGAAAATAGTTTGGCAATTTCTTATAAAGTTAAACAACATACACTTACCCTATGACCCTGACCCAGTAATCCCACTTCTAGGTATTTACCCTAGATAAATGAAAATATAAGAAGTTCTGGTAATGTAGTGGGTAAGGCATTTTGGCTGCTACCCAAAAAGGTAGGGGTTTGAACCCACCAGCTTCTCTGTGGAAGAAAGATGAGGCAGTCTGCTTCTGCAAAAATGTACAGCCTTGAAAACCCAATGGAGATCGCTATGAGTCAGAATCGACTCAATGGCAGCAAATTTGGGTTTTAAATGAAAACATATGCCCATGCAAAAACGTTCATGCAAATGTTTATGGCAGCTTTATTCTTTTCTTTTCTTTTCTTTTTTAATTTTACTGTGGTGAAAACATACACAAGGAATTCTCCAACATAACTTCCACATTTACAGCTCAAGGACATTGGTTACATTTTTCATGTTGTGCCACCATTATTGCTATCCTTTTCCCTTCCCTCCTAAACCTGGTGACCACTAATAATCTTTGGTATATATATATATTTGGAAGGAAGAGTGGGCAATCTGCTTCCGTAGAGACACCACCTCGGAAACCCAAGGAGGGGTCACTGTGAGTTGAATAGACTCATCAGCAGTGAGTTTGTTTCTTTGTTGTGTGTGTGTGTGTGTGTGTGTATAAATATATCTTTTTTTTTTTTTTCAACCAATCTAGAAATTTTCCCTCCCCTCCCATCCCTGGTAACCAACAATGAAAGTTTCCTTCCGTGTATAAACCTCTCCTTTTCACAACAGTGGGTTGATAAAATATTTGTCCTTCTGTGATTGATTTGTTTCACTCAGCATAATGTTCTACAAGATATTCCACATTGTGCAGTGTTTTGCATATTCTACGTTATTCTTTAGGGTTGTGTAGTATTCCACTGTGTGTATGTATCACAGTTCATTTTTCCATTTCTCTTAGATTGTTTCCATCTCTGCTATTGTGAATAATGCTGTGATGAACATGGGAATATATCTGTTTGTGTCCTGGCTCTCCCTTCTTTAGGATATATACCTAGTAATGGGACTGCTGGGTCAAATGGTTTTTCTATTTCCAACTTTTTAAGGAATCTCTATACCGATTTCCACAGTGGTTATATCATTTTCCAATCCCACTAGGAGTGTATGACAGTCCCAATCTCTCCACATTCTCACCAGCATTTGTTATTTTTTGTCTTGTTGAACTTTGTTATTAATGCTGGGATGAGGTGGTATCTCATGATTGTTTTGATTTGAGTCTCTCTAATGGCTAATGAGGAGGATCTCTGGTAGCGTAGTGCCTAAGGCACTTGACTGCTAACCAGAAAGCTGGCGGTTCAAACCCACCTGCCACTCCTTGGAAGGAAGATGGAGCAATCTACTTCCGTAGTGATACTGTCTCAGCAACCCAAGGAAGGGTCACCATGAGTCGGGGCTGACTCGACGGCACACAACAATGGCTAATGATCACAAACATTTCATCATGTGTTTGTTGTCTGCCTGAAGATCTTCTTTGATGAAGTGTCTGTTCATGTGTTCTGCCTACTTTTTAATTGGATTGTTTGTCTTTTTGATGTTGAGGTGTTGGAGTTTTCTATAAATCTTATAGATAAGTCCTTTGTGGATATGTCATTGCTGAATATTTCTTTTCCCAATCTGTAGGTTCTTTTTTACTCTTTTGGAAGTCTTTTGATGAACATAAGAACTTAACTTTTATTTTTATTTTTTTACTTTATTTTGTTTATTTATTTTAAGAGCTTGTTTTACATTCAAAGTCATGCATACATTTAGTTTCATTCCCCATTCGCCATGTCCAACCCTAACCTACTCTCCTCCCTTCCCTATCCTGCAACACTCTTCATGTGCCCCTCATAATTATGCACTCCTGTTTGTTCTGCATTTCCTTAGTTTGAATGTTGGTCCTTTGGTGTCCCATGGTTTATTGCTTTAGGGGATGTATTACCATTGAGTGTGTGGGTGCAGCATCCTGGGTTGAGTGATCTGCGTGTACATCTCACTAACCATTAGGCTGAGAGCCTGCCACTGGGAGTGAGTTTTATTCCAGG
>NW_006921845.1:3347930-3385710 GCF_000298275.1 Orycteropus afer afer | reverse complement strand
GTGTCCTAGGGTTGATTGCTTTTAAATGCCCTTGTTTTGTTTGTTTGTTTGTTTTGTGTGTGTGTTCTTCTTCACTTCCGATGCTAAGAGACCATTAGCTGCATCCTAGATGGCTGCTTGAAAGCTTTTAAGACCCCAGTCGCTACTCACCAATGTAGGATGTGGAGCAATGCTTTTACATATTTTGTTGTGCCAGTTGAGTCTGGTGTACCCCAGTACTATGGTCCTGAGGTAATAGCTCTATTGGATCTCTCTCTCATAGTGCTGGGATGTCTGTGAGGGATTACTCTGTGTCTGTCTTCTATTATTTCTGTAAGGACTGCAGGTATTTTGTATCACTGATCTTGTACAGACACCAGTGATACAAGAACTTAACTTTTAGAAGATCCCAATCATCTAGTTTATTTTCTGCTGTTTGTGCATCTTGGGTTATGCTGGATAATCTATTTATGCCATAAATTAGGGCCCCTAAGTTTGCCTCTATTTTTTCTTTGATAAATTTTATACTTTTAGATTTCACATTTAAGTCTTTGGTCCATCTGGAGTTAGTTTTTGTGTACAGTGTGTGTTATGGATCTTGTTTCATTTTTCTGCAAATGGATATCCAGTTTTGCCAGCACTATTTGTGAAAGAGACTATCACTTCTTCATTGAATGCATTTCGGTCCTTTGTCAAAGATCAACTGACATAGGTGGGTGGATATATTTCTGGGTTCTCAATTCTGTTCCACTGGTCTACGTGTCTGTCGTTATACCAATACCAGGCTGTTTTGACAACTGTGGCTGTATAGTAGGTTTTGAGATATGGGAGTGTGAGACCTCCTACTTTGTTCTTCTTCATCAGTAGTGCTTTGCTTATCCGAGGTGTCTTTCCTTTCCATATAAAATTAGTGATTGGTTTTTCCATGTCTTTAAAGAATGTTGATGGAATCTGGGTTGGGTTTGCATTGAATGTATGGATTGATTTGGGCAGTAGTGACATTTTCACAATGTTCAATCTTCCTATCCATGAGTATGGTATGTTCTTCCATTTATGTAGATCTGTTATGGTTTCCTGAAGTAGTGTTTTGTAGTTTTCTTTGTATAGGTGCTTTGCGTTCCTGTTGTCATTATTGTTAGGTGTCATCGAGTCATCTCTGACTCATAGTGACCCTATGTACAGCAGAACGAAACACTGCCCAGTCCTGTGCCAGCTCCACAATCCTTGCTATACCTGAGCACATCATTGCAGCCGCTGTGTCAATTCATCTCATTGAGGGCCTTCTCCTCTTCTGCTGACCCTCTGCTTTACCAAGCATGATATCCTTCTCCAGGGACTTGTCCCTTCGTCTACAATGTGACCAAAGTAGGTGAGATGAAGTCTGACAAATCTTTTTGGTAGCTATTGTATATGGTATTGATTTCCTTTGCAGAGACCTCTTTACTGGTGTAGAGGAATCCAACTGATTTTTGTATGTTGATCATGTATCCTGCCACTATGCTAAGTCTTTCAACAAGTTTCAATAATTTTCACTCTGAGTATCTTGGATTTTCTACTTATAGAATCATATCATCTGCAAATAGGGATAGGTTTACTTCTTCCTTAGCAATTTGGATGACTTTGATTTCCCTTTCTTGCCTTATTGCTATGGCTAGGACTTCCAAAACAATGTTGAATAGAAGTGGAGACAGAGGGCAACCTTTTCTTGTTCCTACTCGCAAGGTTAATCGTTTTGGTCTCTCTCCATTCAGAATAATGTTGGCTGTTGGTTTTGCATATATGTCCTTTATTATGTTGAGGAATTGCCCTTCTATTCCTATTTTTTCTGAGAGTTTTTATCAGGAATGGGTGTTGGATTTTATCAAATGCCTTTTCTGCATCCATTGATATTATCACTTGATCATTTTCCTTTATTTCACTTATGTGATGTGATGGGTTACTTTGATTGTTTTTCTAAGGTTAAACCATCCTTGCATACTTGGTATGAATCCCACTTGGTCATGATGTGTTACATTTTTGATATGTTGTTGGAGTCTGTTGGCTAGGATTTTGTTGAAGATTTTGCATCTATATTAATGAGGATATTGGTCTGTAGTTTTCCTTTCTAGTGGTGTGTAGTAGTTAAGGTTGTATGTCAACTTGGCTGGGCCTTGTTGAGTGGTTGGGTAGCAGGATGTAATTATTCTACACAGTGAGATTTGTAATTAATTCCATGGTGGAATCTACTGGAGCAGCTGAGTAGCTCATTTAGGGGTGTGGGCTGCTTCCAGTATATAAGAAGCAACTTTGAGGAAGATCTCCAGCTTGATGGCACCCTTGAACCCTGCATATAGCTGAGTCATTGTTCAGCAGCCTGCCATGTTGCCCTGCCAATCTTGGGACTTTTAATGGACAGAATTAATGGCCTGCCATGTAGTTTGGTAATATTGGGACTGTGCCTTTTCATTGTTGACCTTGGGTTTGTCAGCCTGCTGTCAGCCAGCAGCTGTCTGAGTGAAGAAAACCTTCAGCTTCAGTGGGCCAGGAGTAGGAGGGAGAGCTGAAGCCCAAGTTTGAGGGGCTTTCTCTCAGCCCCTAGAGCTTGGCACCTTGAACTCAGACTTCCAGCCTCCAGAACTGCTGTTGTTGTTATGTGCCCTCGAGGTGAACCTGACTGATAGTGACCCCTCCCTGGGTTTCCCAGGTGTCATCACTATGGAAGTAGATTGCCCAACCTTCCTTCCGAGGAGTGGCTGGTGGGTTTGAACTGCCAGCCTTCTGGTTAGCAGTCAAATGCCTTAGGCATTATGCTATCAGAGTTCCAGAACTGTAAGAGAATAAAATCTGTTCGTTCAGACCATCTCATTTGTGGTATATTACTATCAGAGTGGCACTATGTAACCAAAACATGGTGTCTTTGCCTGGTTTGGTATCAGGGTTATATGCTTGCCTCACAAAATGAATTTGGGAGCATTCCATCCTTTTCTGGATTAGTTTGAGTAGGATTGAGTCAGCTTTTCTCTGAATGATTGGTAGAATTCTTCAGTGAAGCCACCTGGGCCAAGACTTTTTTTTCTTGGTAATTTTTTTATGACCTGTTCAATTTCTTCTTTTGCTATGGGTCTGTTCAAATTTTCTGCCTCAGTTTGTGTTAGTTTAGGTAATTAGTGTAGTTCTAGAAATCTGTGTATTTCTTCTAGCTTCTCAAATTTGTTGAAGTACAGTTCTTCATTGTATCCTGACATTATTCTTTTTATTTCTGTTCATTCTGTTGTGACCCCTTTCATTTTTTATTCATGTTATTTGCATCATCTCCTTCTTTTTATTAAGTTCGCTACTGGTTTGTTAATTTTATTAATCTTTTCAAAGAACCAACTTCTAGTCTTATTGATATTTCCTGTTGTCTTTCTATTTTCTGTTTCATTTATTTCTGCTTGAATCTTTATAATTTTCTTTCTTGTAGTGACTATAGGCTTTTTGGCTGCTCTTTTTGGAATTATTGGAGATGTTGCATTAAGGTATTGATTTTGGCTCTTTCCTTCTTTCTTTCTTTCTTTTTTTTTTTTTGTTGATGTATGCATCTCTTGCTATAAATTGCCCTCTGCTCATTGCTTTTGCTGTGTCCCAAAGATTTTGGTATATTATGTTTTCATTCTCACTTAATTTAAGGAATTTCATAATTTCATTTTTTATTTCTTCTATTACCCAGTCATTTTTAAGGAGAGTGTTTTATTCAGCTTGCATGCATTTGCTTTTTTTCCATTGATCTTCCTGTTGTTGATTTCTAATGTTATAGCATTGTAATCTGAGAAGATGCTTTGCAGTATTTCAATGTTTCTAAATTTATTGAGGCTTACTTGTGGCTTAAAATATGATCTACCCTGGAGAATGTTCCATGTGTGCTGGAAAAGAGTGTATATTTTGCTGTTGTTGGCTCGAGTACTCTGTAGGTGTCTAAAAGGTCAAGTCCGTTGATCATCTTGTTTACTTCTTCTGCATGTTTGTTGAGTTTCTTTCAAGTTGTTCTATCTTTGATTGAAAGTGGTATATTAAAATCTCTTACTTTGACTGTGGAGTCATCTATTTGTCTTTTTAATTCTATTAATGTCTGCTTTATGTATTTTGGGACCCTTTCACTGGTTACAAAGATACTTATTATGATTATATCCTCTTGTTCAATTGAGCCTTTCATTATTCCATCATGTCCTTCCTTGTCTCTTATGGTGGTTTTTGTCTTAAAGTCAACTTTATCAGAAATTAATATGCCACTCTTGCCCTTTTTTGGTTGCCATTTGCTTGATATATCTTTTTCCAACCTTTGATTTTTTAGTCTATATTTGTATTTGTGTCTAAGGTGAGTCCCTTGTAGACAGTATATTGATGAGTCATGATTTCTTATCCAGTCTGCAGCTCTCCATCTCTTGAGTGGTGCATTTAATCCATTAACATTCAGTGTAATTATCAACACATATAGTGCCTAAGGCATTTGACTATTAACCAGAAGGATGATGATTCAAACCCACCAGCCATTCCACAGAAAGAAGACTAGGCAATCTACTTCTGTAAAGATTTATCACCTCGGAAACCCAATGGGAGTCGCTAAGAGTCAGAATTGACTCGATGGCAATGGGTTCTTTTTTTGTTGTTGTTAATTAATTTATTAATGTCATGTTGTTATGTGTTTTTTCATGGTGCTGCTAATTTCTTTGTTCCATATAATTTTCTGTGCTGAGCTAATTTTGTTCATGAATCATGTTATCAGCTCCTTCATTGCTATTGTTTTAGTATTTGCTAAATATTTGTGCTTGTTCTCTTTTTTATTTTGATGTGAAGGTTTATTATTTTTCTTTGATGTTACCCTGTGATTCACTATTTTCTTCCCAAGTTTAAAACAGGCAGTTCTATCTTTCAATTGTCTTGATTTTCTCAACATTTAGAAGTTCTGTAACTACATTTTTATTCCCTCTTTTTGGTTTGTAGTTGTCCTTACTTACCAATTGATGTCTCTGGTTCCCTGTTTACAGCCATGTAAGGTTATTTTGCTTTGGATATTTCTATAACTGGGTTGGTGTCATCATGTGTGTTACTCATCAGTTTGTTAGCTGTTGTTTGTTCTTTAATGGAAGGACTTCCTTTAACATCACTTGTAAGGTTAGTCTGGTTTTAACAAATTCCCTTAATTTCTGCTTATCTGGAAATCTCCTAATTTCATCCTCATATCTGAGGAACAGTTTTGCTGGGTATATAATTCTTGGTTGGAGATATTTTCTTCCAGGATTTTATATATATCATCCCATTGCCCTCTCGCCTACATGGTTTCTGCTGAGAAATCAGAGCTTAGTCTTATTGATTGCCCTTTATAGGTAACTGTTTGTTTTTCCCATGGTGCTTTCAGGATTCTTTCTTTGTCTTTGGTTTTGGTGAGCTTGGTTACTATGTGTCCTGATGATTTTCTTTTGGGGTCTATTGTATTTGAGATTCATTTAACTTCTTGAGTGGATATATTCTTGTCTTTCATCATTTTAAGGAAATTCTCTTCCAACAAATCTTTGACAATTTTCTCTGCCATTTTATTGGTTTCTTCATGTTCTGTAATACCGATTAAAAAAACTCAAAACTCAAACTCACTGTCATCGAGTCAATTTGACTCATAGCCACCCCTCCTTGGGTTTCTGAAGCGGTATCTTTACAGAACTAGATTGTCCAATCTTCCTTCCAAGGAGTGGCTGGTGGGTTTGAACTGCCAGCCTTCTGGTTAGCAGTCAAATCAGATTATTCTTCTTGACAATACCCTGCATAAATCTTAGGCTTTCTACATTTTGTTTTGGTCTTTTGTCTGATTGATCCCTTTACAAAGTAGTATTGAGGTATTTGTCTTCAATCTTATTAATTCTGTCTTCCAGTGATTTGATTGTACTCCTTTGCCCCTTCAATGTGTTATCTGTTACTGAAATCTTAGTATTAATCTTGTGGATTTCTGTTTGTTGTTTTTGTATCATTTTGTTTCTAATTTCTTGTTTATTTTTTCAATTTGCTCTTGTATTGTTTTCTGAAATTGTTCTAGAGTTTTGTCTGTGTTTCCTTAATTTTTTAAATATTTTTCTTGTTCTTATCAGTGTTTTCCTTGATCTGTCTCCCTATCCATTGAAGGTACCCAAATATAATTATTCTAATTTCCTTATCAGGGAGTTCCAATGCTGCTTCTTTCTCAGGGATGTTTTCTGCCTTTGTATCCTGGTTCCTTGTTCCTACTGCTTTATCTTGCTTCTTTGTGTGGACTGTGATGGTCTGTTGTCTCTGAGACATTGTGGTGGTGTTGTATTTATATTTAATGTGTGCAAGAGAATGAGTGTGCATGCACAGATCTCTTTTAGCTGTTCCTAAGAAGCAGTTTAGGGTGAGCTGAGCTGGTTTTGGCCACCATCTACTTTTGGTCAGTTGGTGCAAAAGCAAGTGGTGGCCCTCACTCAGTGTGTGGGGCTGCAGGAGTTGCAGGTATGGTTGTGTTGTGTTGCAAGAGTTTCTGTCCTCCATTGGTACAATTTTAAAATAAAAAAAAATTAAACCACCAAAAAATAAAAGCAAGAGAACCAAAACTCAAACCACATAAAAAAAAAGGAATAATCTGGGGGGGGGGGAAAGTAATGGAATAAATGAGAATAAAAATTCTCTAAATATAATTTAAAAGGGTAAAAGAAAGATAATGAGAAAAAGAGAAAAAAAAAAGCCACAATATCTGGGGAAAGGGGAATAAAAGAAAAGAACAAGAGTGAAAGAATAGTGTGGTACTCAAGTTTGTGTGTCAACTTGGCTGGACTTCGTTGAATGACTGGGCAGTTGGATGTAGTATCCCCCATGATGAGACTGGTAATAAACTCCATGGGTTGAATCTACTGTGAGCAGCTGAGTAGCTGCTTTAGGAATGTGGTCTCTTCCTGTGTATAAGGGGAAGCCTTGGGAATGGTCTCTAGTCTTTTGGCACACTTGAACCCTTTACGTAGCCAAGTCTTTGTTCAACAGGCTGCCATGCCCTGCCGATCTTGGAACTTCATCTGGACTTGAATTAGCGGCCTGCCATGTTGTTTGGTAACATTGGGACTGTGCCTTTTTACTTGTCAACCTTAGGCTTGTCAGACTCACCAGCCAGCAGCTGTCTGAGAGAAAGAAAGCCTCTAGTTTAAGTGGGCTGGGAGCAGGAGGCAGAGCTGAAGCCCAAGGTTGAGGGGTTTTCTGCAGCCCATAGAGAGCCTGGCACTTTGAACTCAGACTTAAAGCCTCCAAATTGTAAGAATAAACTCCTGTTTGTTAAAGCCATTCCATTTGTGGTATATTCCTGTCAGAGTGGCACTAGGTAATCAAAATAAATAGTAAAGAAAAAATGGGAAAACTGCAAAAGGAAAACCAAGCTATGAGAAGAAACAAAAGAAAGGAAAAAAAAAAAAAAAAAAAGGAAGAGGAGGGAGAGGAGGAGGAGGTGGGGAGGAGGGAGGGGAGGAGAGGGAGGAGAAGGAGAAGAAGAACCAGAGATAGGAAAGAGAAAAAGGAAAAAAAAAAAGGAAGAAGATAAAAAGAATAATTTAAAAAACAAATAATTAAAAACAAAACTGTGGGGGCTAGGGCACGGCACATAGGCTCTTTCAGGGTACAGGCTGGGATGGAATTCCTGCTAGTCAGGAAGGTGGGTGGAGGTGGGGGATGGCCACACGTCTGTTCACCAAGAGTGTGTGGGGTAGAAGAATAACAAGTGAAATATCACACCTTTCCAGTTGTCAGCCTCCAGTGCAGCTGCCCATGCTATACTTGGAAGGCAGAGTCCACTCCTATGTGGCTGTACAGGTAAGAAGTCATTTGCATATGTTCAAAATGTTCCTGCCTGCTGCTTTCAAGTATTCAAAATGGTTGTACCCTCAGGACAGCCACTGGCAATCTACAGATCTGTTTTTCTCCTTCTTCACTGTTTTCCTTTCTGGTTGTAAGGAACCAATGTAGTCAGTGCCCATGCAGTCTTAGTGGGCAGAGCCAATTCTTAGGTTGCTACCAGGATACAATAAAAATGGCTCTGCCCTCAGGACAGGCAGCACTCCACCCCTCTGTTTGTCTCCTTACTCACTGTTTTCATTCAAGTTCTTCTGCTAGTTGGTATTTAATCTACTTCTTTATCCCTGCCTTCTAAGATCAGGGTTTCAGGATTGTCTTCTGTATCTGTTTTAATTGGTTTCTCATTACTTTGTTGCAGAGGGTCTGTGTGGCTTATCTGCCTATTCCACCATCTTTCCAGAACTCCAGAGGCTTTTTTCTTGATTAGCAAAAACTGGAAACAACCCAGATGTCTATCAGCAAGTGAATGGATAAGCAAATTGTACATCCATACAAGTGAATACAACTCAGCAATAAAAATGAATAAACTAATGATATGTGGAACAACATAGATAACTCTGAAAAGCCCTAGGCTAAGTGAAAGGAACTAGATTTGATTTATATGAGAAAAAACAAAACTAATGCCTCACTGGGGATAGGAATGAGGACAGGGATTAACTGCAAAAGAAAACTTTTGGAGAAATTGGAATATTTTATATGCTGGCATTGACAGTGTTTACTTGACTATTTAATTTGTCAAAACTCATTGAACTGTATACTATTGTATGTAAGTTATTCCTCAGTAAAACTGACTTAAAAATAAACTGACTGAAATGACTAAGCAATGCACTGAAGAAGTCTTTGAGCCAACTGAAAAGTACTGTTAAAGATCTAATTATTTTTACTTTGCTGTCACAGAATAAGAGAAAATATAAGTACAGCCTCACACATTTTTAAATAAATATTTTGTGGCATTCTTTTCCATTTTACTTAGACCTGCACACTGGTCATAATCTGTGCACTAATTAGGATCCTTCCACTCCCTGTTATAGTCACCCCAACCTCCTCCTGCTTCTAAGGCAGTGGACTCAAGGACACAGATGTATACTTATAGCTAACCCATTCAGAGCTCAGAGCTGTCTCCATTCTCCTTCACACAGACCTGGCCATCATCCCAGGAAAAGTACACAATGAGAAAAACATAACAAGGAAGGGATGATTTCATTTTCATCAGCTCCACTGTCTGATTGCTTTGAGAGAAAGACTGATTTGACCCCCATTGGTGCAGTTTCTCACCACTGTCTACAAAACTTTGGCATATCTCTCAGCAGTCAGCCCTGTAGTTCAGAGTGGGGAATCATTTTTCTTTAACGGATCATTGACCCAGATTAAAAGCAGTTATAGACCAGACACCAAATAGATCTCCTGGTGGAGGTGAATTTTGAGCCAGATTCTCAAGGAAGATTGCAACATGAGTTGGCAGAGACAAAATGAAGAGAAATTGCCTGAAGCAGGGAACCAAGAGGAGACAGTGAACAGGCCAACCTGATTAGCTCAATAGCATCTTCTTTTGGAAAATGCAACAGTATCCCACAGAGTCCACTCAACCATGAAAAGCACAGATTTTCTGTGTCTTCTGTCTCTTTCCCTTCAAACTTTTTTTATCATGGCCAAGCTGTTTTGCTCTCAAACACTTATGTATTCTCCTTCTCTACGCAAAAATAACTGCCCTGCAGGATAAAGTTGGACCACTCCTTCTGACATGTAATAATATCTCAATCTGTTTCAAATCTGCCTCTCCACCCAAGTCTCTTAGTAACTACTACTTTTCATAAACCCATTCCTTTAGCCAAACTTTGCAAACACTTCATTTTAGGAAGATGCCAAATAAATTGCCATTCCCATGCTTTAGCTCATGCACACACCCCTACAGAGAACTTATTCCTTTCTTACATATAGCTTTTGTGTCCTGACCTTCTTTAAAGAATTTAGCAAGTCTCCAAGGGAAATTCACTACTCCAGGTGCTTGAAATCTGCTATATTATCTAATATTCACACATACAAGGTCTATATTAATATCATTATTTTCCAGAAGAGAAAGTAAAGCAAGTGGTTAAATAACTTGCCTATAGATAAGTAGCTAGAAAGATACAGAATAAAGATTCAAATCTTAGCAAATTTTAATTATATCAAAATCATGCTCTTCTGTATACTATTCTGTTTCTGCATGTATACCCAACATAAATGTGCTACCTTGTGGTGATACATACACTGTGTACTTTTTTTAAACCAAAGTGGGAAGCAAATTTCTTTTAGTTGCATGAGCTCTGATCTCTATGGAAGGGAAGTGTAGGAGTATACAATCCTTCTGGTATATTGTACAGAGAGCTATTTGATAAGCAGCTGATTTTCAAAGCTATCAATCATTTACAAAGCCATGATTTTCTGCAAAAGGTTCATCATTGGTAAACCACATTAGGATTAAGCACTTATTAACAAAATGCAGTCTTATAAAGAGTTTAGAAAATTACAATTCATAAAGAGTTCCTTGGTTTATAGCCACCTGTGGTAGTTAATGTTGCATGCCAACTTGGCTGGGCCATGGTTTTGAGTGGCTTAGCAGATGGATATAATTATTCCTCATGATGAGATCGTAATCACCTCCATGATGGAATCTGCTGTGAGCAGCTAAGTAATTGAAGGGGAGTTAGCTTCAGGATGTGGCCAGCTTCCAGTATATATGGAAAGGCTTTCAGAAAGATCTCTAGCTTTTTGGCACACTTGGACCCTGCATTTGGCCAAGTCTTCATCTCTAGTTCCTACACTTGCACCAGTGGCCTGACATTTTCCCTGCTGACCTTGGGTTTGTCAGCTTCAGCAGCCAGCAGCTAAGTGAGTTAGAAGAAGCCTCCAACTCCAGTAGGGCTGGAACAAGTGGTAGAGTTGAAGCCCAGGGTCAAAGGGCCATCACCCAGCCCCTAGAAATGGCGTTCTGAATTTGGACTTCTAGCCTCCTGAACTGGAAAACAATAAATTCCTGTTTTTAAAGCCACCCACTTGTGCTATTTCTGTTATAGCAGCACTGGAGAATCAAGACACCACCAAGACATATAAAAGAATGTTCATAACAGATTTATTTGTAATATCCAAAAACTGGAAACAACCCAAATATCTGTCAACGATGAAAAGAATAAAATAACAACTGTGGAATACTTATACAATGGAATGCTACACAGATATTTTAAAAAAGAAAAGAAAAACTTCTACTAAATGCAACAATAAAAAATGAACTTTACAGGCATGAGATTGAGGGAAAGAAATCAGACTTAAGGAATATATGCTACAGGAAATTGTTGACTATGATGAAGTGACAGGGACCAGATTTACCCTTTCATTTTAAATAATTACAAAAGTAGATAATAGTCCTGAAAGAAAGGAACAAACAAAGTAAACCCTATGATAGCCCCAGCTTACTGCCTGGAGAATTTTCAAGCTTCAGCTCCCTCAGCTGAGCAGACAGAGTTCAAAATTTGGAGACATTAAATCGGTTAGAATTTTTGATGTAAAATAGTAGAGAGGAGGTAATCCCAGACAGAGACGGCTTCAGATATGCAGAGAGGTCCACTCAAGTATTTGGTTGAGCACTTGTCTGTAAACATGAGCTAGAAAAGTACCTGAGGCCAACCACAGAAAACAGTAGGCAGAACAATTCCTGAGCTCACACAGGATGAGTAATCATGTCTTTTGCAGCTAGTTAGACTAGAAAGACTTCCTGATACATGAGAAATCAAGTAGAGCTCTCAAAGAATGTTACCCCAGTTGTTGTTGTTGTTGTTATTGTTATGTGACGTTGAGTAGAACCCAACTCATAACAACCCCTCCCTGGGTTTCTGAGGCAGTATCACTATGGAAGGAGATTGCCCAACCTTCCTTCTCAGGAGTGGCTGCTGGGTTTGAACCGCCAGACTTCTGGTTAGCAGTCAAGTGCCTTAGGCACTATGCTACCAGAGCTCCTAGTTACCCCAGGACTGGAATCAAATTCACTCTAAACAAAAACTGTTCAAAACCTATCCTAACTAAATTGAAATCAGGCTTGAAATAAGATCAAACTGATTCCAAGTAGCTTACATGCATCCCAGAGCAAATCCCATATTTAAAGGCATACAACAAATCCAGCACCCAACAAAACAAAATTTATAGTGTCTGGCATTCAATAAAAAATTATCAGGCATGAATAAACTCAGAAAACACTATCAACAGCCTGCAGAAAAATCAATCTATAAAAACAGATCCAGGAAAGGTGAAGCAAGATGAATGGATGTTCCCATTTACACTTCTGGCAAATAACCCACTAAACAATGCATAAAAACAATGACAGACTGAGATTTCAGAACTCTGGATGGCAGCTGAGGTGTTGGAAAGTCAGGCTAAGTCCCAAAGTGAGGGAGAGTGTGGTAGTTCAGTTTGTGTGTCAACTTGGCTGGGCCTGGTTGAGTGGTTGGGCAGCTGGTGGTAGTATTTTCCATGATGAAACTGGTAATCAACCCCATGGTAGAGTCTACTGTGAGCAGCTGAGTAGTTGTCTTAAGGATGTGGCCTATTTCCTATATATAAGGAGAAGCTTTGGGAACGGTCTCTAGTTTATGGCATGCTTAGACCCTGCATGTAGCCGTGTAATTGTTCAGCAGCCTGCCATGCTCTGTCAACCCTGGGACTTACAATGGACTTGAATTAATGGCCTGTCATGTGGTTTGGTAACATCAGGACTGTGCCATTTTATTTGCCTACCTTGGGCTTGTTAGCCTCAGCAGCCGGGAGCTGCCTGAGTAAAGAGATACCTCTAGCTTCAGTAGCCAGAGGCAAGAGGCAGAGCTGAAGCCCAAGGTCAAGGGGTTTCACCTAGCTTCTGAAGCCTGGCACTTGGAACTCGGACTTCTAGCCTCCTGAACTGTAAGAAAATAAACTCCTGTTTGTCAAGGCCATACCATTTGTGGTATATTCTTGTCAAAGTGGTACTAGGTAACTAGAACAGAGAGGAAGAGAGGGGATGGAACAGAAGTTGAAAGAACCTACCTACTACCATTATGTGCATTAGCTCATTGCAGCCATTTTGGGAAGGAGCTTAGCTACACCTTTTATAGGGAAAACAAAAAGGATGCTAATCTAAGGAAGCTGTAGCCTTATTTTTTAAGATAGCACAGATTGGTTTAGGGAATTCAAAGGCTGTGTAATTGGGATGAAGGCAAAGTGAGATCATGACTCTGTAAGAGTGTGTTGTTGAATCTTGCTGAGGCCCAAAATGGATGAGCACTAGGGTTGGGAGGAACTACAGGGGCAGCAGAGTGAGGAAAATACTTCAAGCAGACATAGAAAAAGAGGGAAACAGCTAGCTGCCTTTGGGACACCAAGAGCAGAGCCTGTGAAGGGGCTCCTAGGAGAGAAAGACATAGACAGCCTTTCACCTTCACCTTGGGAAAGTCAACTCCACCACTTACATTAGAGTGTGTGACCAGCTAAACACACAAGCTAAGCCCTCCCCCTTACCACACATGCATATTTAATTCCAGATACTAAACACCCAGAACTGAATCAGAACTGAAAATAATCTAGGGATAAGACTGCCCTCTAAATTTAAAAACGTCAAAATATTACTAAACATATTCTCAGATCATAACACTATAAAATTAGAAATCAACTGCAGGAAGAGTAAGGAAAAATAAAATTGAATACATGGAAATTAAAAAACACCCTGCTAAAAAACAACTCAGTAGTGGAAGTGAAAAATAAATCCCTTGAAAAAAATAACAGCAAAAACACAAATACTAAGATCTTTCAGAAAACAAAAGTAATGCTCAAAGGGCAACTTAGAGCAATAAGTACACATATCAAAAAGGAAGAATCAAAATAAACCCTTAACCCAACATCTCCAACAATTAGAAAAAAAATCTACAATCACCAGAAGAAAGGAAATAATAAAATTAGAACAGAAATAAATGAAAAAGAAAATAGAAAAACAGTAGAAATAATTAACAAGACTAGAAGTTGTTCTTTGAAAGGATTAAGAAAATTGATAAACCACTGGCAAATTTAACAAAGGAAAAGAAGAAGACACAAATAACATGAATTAGAAATGAAATAAGTGACATCACAATGGAACCAACTGAAATAAAAGGATAAAAACAGAATACTATGAAGATCTGTGCCCCAACAAGTTTGAAAATCTTGAGGAAATGGACATATTCCTAGAAACACACTATCTACCTAAACTGGTAGTCTAAGGGAGAAAGTTTGAACACACCCAATGAAAGAAACATAGATCAATGGAACAGACCTAAGAATCTAGAAGAAAATCCACTAATTTATGGACAGCTGATCTTTGACAAATGGCCAAAACCTATTAAACAGGGAAGAGACAGTCTCTTTAACAAATGATGCTGCTAAAGTAGATATACATTTGCAGAAAAATGAAACACCATCAAACATAACTAAAAACAAATAGTAAAAGACAAACTAGGTAACTGGGACCGTCTAAAAATTAAAGACTTAAGAATATCAAAGGATTTCATCAGAAGAATAAAAAGAGAACATATAGATTGGGACAAAAATTTGCAGCAATGGCATATCAGATAAGGGATTAATCTCTAAAATTTGTAGAAAACTTCAACAACAAAAAGAAAAATAATACAATTTAAAAGTAAGCAGACAATATGGACAGACACTACAACAAAGAAGATATTCAGGTAGCCAACAAACACATGAGGAATTGCTCACGATCACCAAGCATTGTTGTTGTTGATGTTAGGTGCTGTTGAGTCAGCGCTGACTCATAGCGACCCTATGTACAACAGACCAAAACACTGCCTGGTCCTACGACAGCCTCACAATGCTTGCTATACCTGAGCCCATAGTTGCAGCCACTTGTCAATCCATCTCATTGAGGACCTTCCCCTTTTTCTCTGACCCTCTACTTTACCAACTATGGTAGCCTTCTGTAGGGAATGGTCCATTATGATAATATGACCAAAGTAGGTGAGATAAAGTCTGGCCATTCTCACTTCCAAGTATCATGGCAGCTGCACTTCTTCTAGGACAGATTTGTTCCTTCTTCTGGGAGTTCATGGTACTTTCAGTACGTCAACACCACAACTCAAAAGCATCAACTCTTTTTTGGTCTTCCTTATTCATTGCCCAGCTTTCACACACATATGAAGTGATTGAAAACACCATGGCTTGGGTTAGGTGCACCTTAGTCTTCAAAGAGTCATCTTTGCTCTTCAGCACTTTAAAGAGGTCTCTTTTTTTGCAGCAAATTTGCACAGTGCAATATGTCATCTGATTTCTTGACTGCTGCTTCCACTGCTGTTGATTGTGGAACCAAGTAATTGGAAGTCATTGACAACTTCTATCTTTTCTCCAACGATCCTGATGCTGCTTATTGGTCCAGTAGGGAGGTTTTCCGTTTTCTTTATGTGGAGGTGTAATCCATACTGAAGATGGCAGTCTTTAATCTTCACCAGGAAGTGCTTTGAGTCATCTTCACTTTCAGCAAGCAAGGTTGTGTCGTTGGTATGAGATTGATAATGAGTCTTTTTCCAATCCTGATGCCTCATTCTTCTTCATATAGTCCAGTTTCTCAGATTTTTTACTCAGCATACAGACTGAATACGAGTGACAAAAGGATACAACACTTACACACTCCCTTCCTGATTTTAAACTATGCAGTATCCCCTTGTTCTGTTTGAACGACAGCCTCCTGGTCTAAATAACCTCCTGGTTCCTCATGAGCACAATTAAGTGTTCTGGAATTCCTTTTCTTGTCAATATTATCCATAATTTGTTATGATCCACATAGTCAAATGCTTTTGCATGGTCAATAAAACACAAGTAAACATCTTTCTGGTATTTTTTACTTCCAGCCAAGATCCATCTGACATCAACAATGATATATCTTGTTCCATGTCCTCTTCTGAATCTGCCTTGAATTTCTGGAAGTTCCCTATCAATATACTGCCACAACCATTTTTTTAATTATCTTCAGCAATATTTTACTTGCATGTAATATTAACACTGTTTGATAATTTCCACATTCTGTGGGATCACCTTTCTTTGGAATGGGTACAAATATGGATCTCTTCCAGTCAGTTGGCCAGGTAGCTGTCTTCCTAATTTCTTGGAATAGATGAATGAGTGTCTCCAGTGTGGCATCTGTTTGTTGAAACATCTCAGTGGGTATTCCGTCAATTCCTGGAGGCTTTTTTTCCCAATTCCTTCAGTGCAGCCTTGACTTATTCCTTCAATACCATCAGTTCTTAATCATATGCCATCCCCTGAAAAGGATGAACATCGACCAATTCTCTTTGGTATAGTGACTCTGTGTATTCCTTTCATCTTCTTTTCATGTTTCCCGCATCATTCGATATTTTGCCCATAGACTCCTTCAATATTGCAACTCAAGGCTTGAATTCTTTCTTCAGTTCTTTCTTCAGCTTGAGAAATGTTGAGTGTGTTCCTCCCTTTTGGTTTTGTAACTCCAGATCTTTGCACATTTCATTATGATAATTGACTTTGTCTTCTTGAGCTGCTCTTTGAAATCTTCTGTTCAGCTCTTTTATCTTGTCATTTCTTCCATTTCCTTTAGCTACTCTCCATTCAAGGGCAAGTTTCAGAGTCTCTTCTGACATCCGTTTTGTGCTTTTCTTCCTTTTTTTTTTTTTTGTCTTTTCAATGACCTTTAGCTTTCTTCGTTTATGATGTTGTTGATGTCATCTCACATTCATCTGGTTTTCAGTCATTGGTGTTCAATGTGTCAAATATATTCTTTAGACGGTCTCTAAATTCAGGGAGGATGTAATCAAAGTCATATCTTGGCTCTCATGGACTCTTTTTTTGTCTTCAGCTTCAACTTGAACTTGCATATGAGTGATTGGTAAGTAGTTCAACAGTGAGATCCTGTCCTTGTTTTGGCTGAAGATACCGAACTTTTCCATTACCTCTTTCCATAGATACAGTTGAATCTGATTCCTTTGTATTCCCTCTTGTGAAGTCCACATACATAGGCACCATTTATGTTGTTGAAAAAGTTATTTGCAATGAATAAATCATTGGTCTTGCAAAATTCTATCATGCAATCTCCAGCATTATTTCTATTACCAAGGCTTTATTTTCCAACTATTGGTGATTCTTCTTTGTTTCCAACTTTTGCATTCAAAAGATAATCAACACATCTTGATTGCATGTTTGGTCAAGTTCAGACTGCAGAATTTAGTAAAAGTCTTCAATTTCTTCATCTTTGACTTTGGTGGTTGGTGTGTAAATCTGAGTAATAGTAGAATGAACTGCTCTTTCTTGTAGTCGTATGGATATTATCCTATCACTGACAGCATTGTACTTCAGGATAGATTTCGAAACGTTTTTTTTGATGATGATGGTCACATCATTCCTCTTCAATTTGTCATTCCCATCATAGTGGATCATATGATTGTCTGATTCAGAATGGCCAAAACCAGCATATCTAAGTGCACTCCTACCTAGAATATCAATCTTTATGCATTCTATTTCATTTTTGACAAATTCCAGTTTTCCTAGATTCATATTTCATACATTCCATGTTCTGATTATTAATGGATGTTTGCAGCTATTTATTCCCATTTTGAGTCATGAAATTACTTTTGAGTCAGGAAATGGAGGTCCTGAAAGCTTATCTCCATCCACATAATTAAGGTTGACTCTACTTTGAGGGAGCAGCTCTACTCCAGCAGTATTTTGAGTGCCTTCCAACCTGAGAGGCTCATCTTCTGACATTATATAAGACAGTGTTTCAGGGCTATTCATAAAATTTTCCTGTAATATATCAGACAGTGTTTAACTGCCATTCATAACATTTTCAATGACCAATTCTTTGAGAAGTGGGTGATCCTGTCCTTCTTCCCAGTCTGTCTTACTCTGGAAGCTCCACTAAAACCTGTTTACCATGTGACCCTTCTGGTATTTGAAATACTTGTGGCATAACCTCCAGCCCCACAGCAACATGCAAGCCACCACAATATGACAAACTGACACAAGAGTGGTGGCATTAGGCATTATAGAGATGCAAATCAAAACTGCCATGAGATATCATCTCCTCCCAACATTAATAGCAAAGTTCAAAATAACAGAAAACAATTAATGCTTGAAAGGTTGGGGAGACACTGGACACTTCATGGTACAACCACTTAATAAATTGTATGGTACTTTCCTATATATTTATATATGCTGCAAATATATCCATGAATACAGTAGAGAATACAAGGGACAAAGTTATTAAAACTTCCTATTAAAAGTTCCATTACCAAACATCTTGAGGAAATGAGTCATTGGGCCTGGGGCTCAGGACTATAGTTTTGGGGGACATCAAGTTCAATTGGCATAATAGAAGCTACAAAGAAAAGGTTTGCATCTACTTTATGAGTAATGACTGGGGTCTTAAAACCTGGCAAGTAGATTTCTAAGGTGCAACTATTGGTTTCTTGCTGTCCAGAGCAAAGAAAAGTGTAGATAATCAAGCATGCATGGAAACAGTTAGTCTAAATGACTTATGGACCATGCAAACCTCAGACTTTACAACCCAGGAGAACTAAATGATGCCGGGACTACTACCAACTTTTCTGAAAGGGATCACGTTAGAAGATCTTGGATAGAGTGGGAGAGAAATGTGGAACAAAACTCACAATCATTAAAAAGACCAGGCTCACTGAGCAGATAGAGACTGGTAAAACCCCTAGACTATGGCCTTTAGTCACCCGCCAAGCCTGGAATTGAAATTACCTCTGTGGCTCATAAGCCAAATAATAAACAGGTCTGTAAGATGAACAATAACACCAGAGAGGTATGCACTCTTTAGAACAATCAACCATTCAAAAAAAAGGGCAACAATTGCCCAGAGACATAGTTTAGAAAGTGGGAAAGGAGGACAAATGGAAATAGGAAACACAAGGAGGAAGTGGGATGAGTGCTGTTACATTGTGGGGTTGCAATCAATGGCATGAAACAAAATGTGTATGGATTGTTAAATGGAAAACTGATTTGCTCTGTAAACTTTCATCCAAATCACAATAAAAAGTGACTAGAAAAACAAACAAACAAAAAGGAATGCCCTCTAGTAGTTTTCAGAAGAAGATACCAAGCCCACTGTCACTGGATTGATTCTGAATTGTAGCAATCCTGTGGGGCAGAATGGAGTGGCCCCATGGAGTTCCCAGGGCTGTGTTTGTGGAGGCAGGCTGCTATATCTTTCTCTCTTGGAAAGGTTTGTGGGGGGAGACCCCAGCCTTTTGGTTGTGAGTCAGGCACTTAATTGCTGCACTACCAGAATGCCCAATCAGAATAATTTCCCATAAAAACCAGAATACAAAATTTAAAGCAAATAATAACAACAAAATGACCCAAGTTTAAAAAAAAAAAAAAAAAGTAATGCTCTGATAGCATAGTGCCTAAGGCGCTTGACTGCTAACCAGAAGGATGGTGGTTCAAACCCACCAGCCACTCCTCAGAAAGAAGATGGGGCAATCTACTTCTGTAGTGATACTGCCTCAGAAACCCAAGGAGGGGTCGCTATAAGGTGGATCCGACTCGACGGCACATAACAACAACTAACAACAAAATACACCAAATCACAAAAGAAGGAATAATCAAAAGCAAAACATGAAGAAATAGACCAGACTACTTGAAAGAATGGGAGCTCTGGTAGCGTAGTGCCTAAGGCACTTGACTGCTAACCAGAAGTATGGTGGTTCAAACCCACCAGCCACTCCTCGGAAGGAAGATGGGTCAATCTACTTCTGTAGTGACACTGCCTCAGAAACCCAAGAAGGGGTCACTATGAGTCGGGTATGACTCAACAGCACATAGTAACAACAAAAATTGAAAGAACTAATAATTTTCAGACTATAATGCTGCTAAATATATTTGAAGAAAGCAAAAAACACAGAGAAAACAAACTAGTAGAGATCAGGAAACAAGTGTAGGAACAAAACAAGAGACTCAACATGGAAACTGAACACACCAAAGGAAAAAAAAAAAAAGGAGAGAGAGAGAGAGTAAGGGAACTACTGGAACTGAAGAATAAAACAACTGAATTAGAAAAAGCAAGAGAAACACTCAACAATAGAGTCAAACAGAAAGAAGATAGGATAAATTAACTAGACAATAAAATAATTGAAATTATTAAATCTCAAGTAAAAGAACAAAGAAAAGTGAGCAAACACAAATGAAAATATTAGATTCAATTAATAAATCTAATATGAGAATTATTGGGATCCCAGAATACTGTAACAACAATAAAGGCATACAAATGATTTTCCAAAAGAAAATTTCTGAGATATGAACAGAGAACCAAGCCTGCAAATATAGGAAGCTACAAAAGCCTGAATTAAAAGAGACAAAAAATATAAACTCTGAGCCATATCCTAATAAAATTCTTGAAAAAAAAAATTCAAGGAGAAAATTCTTAAAGCAGCAAGAGAAAAATGCAAATATAGCATTTTTTTTGTTGTTGAATGCATACCATCAAAGAAATCAAGTGAAATTTAAAAATCCCTAGAAGAAAATGAAAATACAAAACATCAAAATCTTTGGGACAAAGAGGTACAGACAATAAAGGCAAACACAATACTGCATTATCAGTAATAAATGAAAGCTAAACCAAACTTACTTCCATCAAGTTCATTCTGACTGACTGAGACTTCTGCTGGGTTTCCAAGGCTGTAAATCTTTATGGAAGTAGATTGCCCTATCTTCCTTCTGTAGAGCAGCTGGTGGATATGAACCACCAGCCTTTTGGTTAGCAACCAAATGCTTTACCCACTACACTACCAGAGCTTGTTACTGCATTATCTGTAATGTTTATGTTGTTGTTGTTACGTGCCATCAAGTCAGACCCGACTCATAGCGACCCCTCCTTGGGTTTCCGAGGCAGTATCACTAAAGAAGTAGATTGCCCAACCTTCCTTCCTAGGAGTGGCTAGTTTCCAAGTCATTCTTTTGAGAGAAGTTTTAAAAAACGCTATAGCTAATGATCCTTGAGTATTTGAAAGATCTGCATTTGGTTTGTGTTTCTCCTTTCTTATAATGTGTATTATGATCTAACTCATTCCTGCCAGTTTCACATGCATGTGAAGTGACTGAAAATACCATTTTCAAAGTTCTCTAAGTGTCATCTTTGCTTTTGAACACTTTAAAGAGGTCTTTTGCAGATTTGCCCAAGGCAATATATCATTTGACTTCTTAACTGTTCCTTCCATGGGCATTGATTGTGAATCCAAGTAAAATGAAATCTTTGACAACTTCTATGTTTTCTCCATTTATCATTATGTTGCTTGCTGGTCCAGTTGTGATTTTTGTTCTATGATGAGCTGTAATCCACACTGTAGACTGTAGTCTTTGATCTTCATCAATAAGAGCTTCAAGTCATTTTCACTTTCAGCAAGTAAGGTTGTGTCATCTGCATATCATAGGTGAATAATCCTGATGCAGTGTTTTTTGTATAGTTCAGCTTCTCGGTTTACTTGCTCAGCACAGAGTGAATAACGATGGTGAAAGGATACAACCCTGACACACACTTTTCCTGATTTTAAACCATGCAGTATCCCCTTGTTCTGTTTGAATGACTGCTTCTTGGTGTATATACAGATTTCTCATGAGCAAAATTAAGTATTATGGAATTCTCCTTTTTTTGAAATGTTATTCATAGTTTTCTCTGATCCACACAGTCAAATGCTTTTGCAAATCAACAAAACACAGGTAAAAATCTTCAGAGTATTCTTCGCCAAAATCCACCTGACATCAGCAATGATATCCCTCATTCCATGTCCTCCTTGATTCCAGCTGCAATTGCTGGAGTTCCTATTGACCCACTGCTGCAATTTTTTTTTTTTTTTTTTTTAATTATCTTCAGCAAAAGTTTACTTGTTAGTGACATTGTTTGGTAATTTCCATATTTTTTTTAATCACCTTTCTTTGGTTTGGGCACAGATATGGATCTCTTCCAGTTGGTTGGTCAAGTAGTTGTATTCTAAATTTCTTGGCATAGATGAGTGAGCACTTCCAGTGTCACATGTTTGTTGAAACATCTCAACAAGTATTCCACCAATTCCTGGAGGCTTGTTTTTCACCAACGGCTTCAGTGCAGTTTGGACTTCTTTCAGTACCATTGGTTCTTGATCATATGCTACCTCCTGCAATGGCTGAACATCCACCAATTCTTTTTGGTACTATGACTCTGTATTCCATCTTCTCTTGATGGTCCTTGCGTCATATAATATCTTGCCAACAGAATCCTTCAATATTGCAACTTGAGGGTTGAATTTTTTCCTCAGTTCTTTTAGCTTGAGAAATGCCAAGTGTGTTCTTCCCTCTTGGACTCCAGGTCTTTGCACAGTTCATTTTAATACTTTGTCTTCTCGCACCACTCTCTGAAATCTGTTCAGCTCTTTTACTTACTTCATCATCTGTTCCATTCACTTTAGCTATTCTATGTTCAAGAGTAAGTTTCAGAGTCTTTTTTGATGTCCATTTTGATCTTTTCTTTCTTTCCTGTCTTTTTAATGACCTTTTGCTTTCTTTATGCATGGTGTCATTGATGTTATCCCAAAACTCATCTGGTCTCTGGTATTAGTGTTCAATGTGTCAAATCTATTCTTGAGATGGTCTCTAAATTCAGGTGGGATATACTCAAGGTTGTACTCAAGCTCTTGTGGACTTGTTTTAATAGCAAACACTAATATACAGGTAGACACATAGGTAGACAGACAAAAAAAACAGGTATGGATAGAAGAATGGAAATATACCCACAACCATACATAGGTTTCCACCACTTGTCTGTCAGTTTGTTGTACTGTGGTGGCTTGTGTGTTGCTGTGAAGCTGGAGGCTATGCCACCAGTATTTCAAATACCAGAAGGATCACCCATGGTGGACAGGTTTCAGCGGAGCTTCCAGACTAAGACAGACTCAGAAGAAGAAGGAAACCATCCACTTCTCAAAGAATTAGCCACTGAATAACCTTATAAAGAGCAGAGAAACACTGTCTGATATATTACTGGAAAACTTTATGAATAGCCTTGAACCATTGTCCAATATAATGCTGGAAGATGAGATCCTCAAGTCAGAAGGCATTCAAAATGCTACTAGGAAAGAGGTGTGTACTCAGAGTAGAGCCAACCTTAAAGATGTGGATGAAGTAAAGCTTTTGGAACCTCCATTCACTGATGTGGCACAAGTCAAAATGAGAAGAAACCACTGCAAGCATCCATTAATAATCAAACATGGAATGTACAAAGTATGAATCTAGGAAAATTGGAAGTTGTCAAAATAAAATGGAACACATAAAGATCTATATCATAGGCATTAAAAAAAAAAAAAACACTGACGTCGAGTCGGATCCAACTCATAGCAACTCCTACTTGGGTTTCTGAGGCAATATCACTATGGAAGCAGAATTGCCCAATCTTCCTTCCAAGGCATTAGTGATCTGAAATGGCCTGGTTTTGGCCATTCTGAATCAGACAACCATATATATGATCTACTATGTTGGGAATGACAAATTGAAGACAAATGCCATGGCATTCATCATCACAAAGAATGTTTCAAGACCTATCCTGATGTATAATGCTATCAGTGATAGGATAATATCTATACACCTCCAAGGGAGACCAGTTAATGTTACTGTTATTCAAAATTACGGACCTACTGCCCAACCCAAAGACAAGGAAATTGAAGATTTTTATCAACTTTTGTACTCTGAAATTGACCAAACATGCACTCGAGATGTATTTATTATCATTGATGGTTGGAATGAAAAAGTTGGAAACAAAGAAGAATCACTGGTAGTTGGAAAATATAGCCTTGTTGTTGTTGTTAGGTGCCATTGAGTCATCTCTGACACATACCAACCCTATGCACAGCAGAACGAAATATCACCCAGTCCTGAGCCAAGTCTATGATCTGTGCTATACTTGAGCCCATCACTGCTGCCACCATGTCAATCCATCTTGTTGTGGACCTTGCCCTCTTTCATTGACCCTCTAGCTTACCAAGCATGACATACTTCTCCAAGCAATGGTCCCTTCTGACAACATGACCAAAGTATGTGAGATAGAGTTTGGCCATTCTCACCTACAAAGAGCATTCTGGCTGCACTTCCTCCAGGACAGACCTGTTAGTTCTTTTAGCAGTCCACAGTACTCCCAGCATTCTTCACCAACACAACAGCTCAAAAGCTTTGGTCCTCCTTATTCATTGTCTGGGTAAAATACCAGCAGGCTAGGCCCAAGCCCCCTAGAGCCAGGAAAGGGAAGGAGCAGGAGCAGCCTCAGAGACCTCAGGAGTGGCAGGATATCCAGGTAAAAAGGGGCAGGAGGCAAAGCTAGGCCCTAAACCCTCCAAAGCCAGGAAAGGCAGGGAGCAGGAGCAGCCTCAGGGACCTCAGGAGCAGTAGGATATCCAAGTAAAAAGACCTTGGTGATATCCAGGTAATATGGCCTTGGTGATAGAAATAATGCTGGAGATCACATGATAGAATTTTGTAAGACCAATGACTTATTCATTAGAAATACCTTTTTTCAACAGCATAAACAGTGGCTATACACATGGACTTCACCAGATGGAGTACACAGGAATTGGATTGTCTACATCTGTGGAAAGAGGAGATAGAGAAGCTCAATATCTTCTGCCAAAACAAGACTAGGAGCTGACTGTGGAAAAGACCATTAACTGCTCATCTGCAAGTTCAAATTGGAGCTGAAGAAAATTAAAACAAGTCCACAAGACCCAATTTATGATCTTGATTATATCCCTCCTGAATTTAGAGACCATTTAAAGAATAGATTTGATGCATTGAACACCAGTGGCCGAAAACCAGAGTGACTGTGGGATGACATCAAGAACATCAACCATGGAGAAAGAAAAAGTTATTAAAAAGACAGGAAAAGAAGAAAAGACCTAAATGGATGTCAGAACAGACTCTGAAACTTGCTCTTGAACAGAGAGCTAAAGGAAATGGAAGAAATGACAATATAAAAGAGCTGAACAGAAGATTTCAAAGAGCAACTCAAGAAGACGGTCAATTACTGTAATGAAAAATGTACAAAGACCTGGAGTTAGAAAACCAAAAAGGAAGAACAAGTTCAGAATTTCTCAAGCTGAAAGAACTGAAGAAAAAATTGAAGACTTGAATTGCAATATTGATTCTATGGGCACAATATTGAATAATGAGGGAAACATGAAAAAAAGATGGAAGGAATACATAGAGTCACTGCACCAAAAAGAATTGGTTGATGTTCATCCATTTCAGGAGGTGGCATATGATCAAGAACCAATGGTACTGAAGGAAGAAGTCAAAGCTGCACTGAAGGAATTGTCCAAAAAAAAAAAAAAAAAAGGCTCCAGGAATTGACAGAATACCCATTGAGATGTTTCAACAAATGAATCCTACACTGGAGGCACACACTCATCTATGCCAAGAAATTTGGAAGAAAACTACTTGGCTGGAAAAGATTCATATTTTTACCCATTCCAAAGAAAGGTGATCCCACAGAATGTGGAAATTATCAAACAATATCATTAATATCACACAATTAAAATCTTAATGAAGATAATTCAAAAAAGTTTGCAGCAGTATATTGACAGAAAACTTCCAGAAATGCAAGCTGGATTCAGAAAAGGACATGGAATGAGAAATCTCATTGCTGATGTTAGATGGATCTTGCCTGGGAGCAACAAACACCAGAATGATATTTATTTGTGTTTTATTGACTATGTTAAAGCATTTGATTTGTGGATCATAACAAATTATGGGTAACATTGAGAAGAGTGGGAATTCCAGAACACTTAATTGTCCTCAGGAGGAACCTGTACATAGACCAGGAGGCTTTCGTTCAAATATAACAAAGGGATACTGCATGGTTTAAAATCAGGAAGGGAGTGCATCAAGGCTATATCCTTTCACCATATTTATTCAGCAAATAATCTGAGAAGCTGGACTCTATGAAGAAGAACATGGTATCAAGATTGGAGGAAGACTCATTAATAACCTGAGGTATGCAGATGACATAACTTTGCTTGCTGAAGTGAAGATGACTTGAACACTTACTAATGAAGATTGAAGTCTATAGTCTGCAGTGTGGATTATGCCTCAACATAAAGAAAACAAAAATCCTCACAAACAGACAATAAGGAGCATCACAATAAATGGAGAAAAGATTGGAGTTGTCAAAGATTTCATATGACTTGGATCCACAATCAACACCAATGAAAGTAGCAATCAAGATATCAGACAATGTATTCCACTGGACAAATCTGCTGTAGAAGACCTCCTTAAAGTGCTGAAGAGCAAAGATGTCACCTTGAAGACTAAGGTGCTCCTAACCTAAGCTAAGGTTTTTTCAATTGCTTCATATGCATGTGAGAGCCAGACAATGAATAAGTAAGACCCAAAGAAGAGTTGATGCTTTTGAGTTGTGGTGTTGGGAAAGAATACTGAAAGTACCATGGACTGCCAAAAGAACTAACAAATCTGTCCTGGAAGAAGTGCAGCTGGAATGCTCTTTGGAAGCGAGAATGGCCAGATTTTGTCTTACCTACTTTGGTCATGTTGTCACAAAGGCTATCATGTAGAAGGCTATCATGCTTGGGAAAGTGGAGGGTCAGCAAAAAAGGGAAGGCCCTCAACAAGATGTATTGACACAGTGGCTGCAAAACTGGGCTCAGGTATAGCAAGGATTATGAAGCTGGCACAAGACTGCAGCGTTTTCTTCTGTTGTATATTGAGTCACTATCAGTTGGAGATGACTTGACAGCACCTAACAACAATACATAGGTTTGGCAGATGATATTCCTACATACATATTTGTACATGTATAAAAGTGTCCATATGCAGCTTAAATCTAACAGGAAGCAAAGTTAGGATAACTTCTTAGTCATAACTAAGCATCTTGAGGGAGTGAGTCTCTGGGCCTGTGGGTTGGGGAACATAGTCGAGAGGCACATTAAGCTCAATTGGCAAACATAGTACACAAAAATATTGTTCCAATATTTTAGAGACTTTGGTGAGTAGCAACTGGGGTCTTGAAACTTATGATCAGCCATGTAAGATGAAACTATTGATCTCTCCTCATCCAGAACAAATAAGAGTGAAGAAAATGAAAGGCACATGAAAGCAATCCAAAGAACTAATGGACCATGAGAACCTCAGCCTGTATGACCCTAAGGCAAGAAGAAGTAGATGGTGCCCAGCTGCCAATGCCAACCACTCAGAAAGGGATCAAAATTGGAGATAGAGGTAGAGTGGGAAAGAAAAAAAAGTGTGGAACAAAATTAAAAAAAAAAAAAAACGTTAAAAGGACCAGGTTTACTCATCAGATAGAGACTGGTGGAACCCCCGAGACTTTGGTCCCTGCAGTCCTGGAATTGAACTCCCATGGCTTAACTCTCAGCCAAAAAATAGACAGGCTTACAATTGGAACAACTACAACAGGGTGATGCGTTCCTTAGAACAATCAACCACTGTCAATCAGAAGGACAGCATTTGCACAGGAAGAAAGGTAGGGAGGCAAGAAGGACACAGGGAAAGGGTAACCACAGGGAAGAAGTGGGAGGAGAGCTGTTGCACTGTAGGGAATGTAATCAGTGTCATAAAATAAAATGTGTATGAACTGTTGAATGTAAAATGAATCTGCTTTATACAATTTTATCCAAATCACAATAAAAAGTTAAAAAAAAGAAAGCAACTTTGAAACACAGCAAAAGCACTACTCAGAGGGAAATTTATAGCAATAAATGCCTACGTTAAAAAAGAGGAACATTGTGGGGCAGTTCTGCTCTCTCCTATAGGGTCATTATGAGTTGTATCCATTCACCAGGAACAAGTTTGATTGGTAATAGAGTAAGGAGTTCTGGTGGATCAATGGTTAATCATTTGGCTGCTAACTGAAGGTCCATGGTTCAAACTCACCAGCAGCTCTGCAGAAGAGAAGACCTGGTGATTTCTTCGTGTAAGATTACAGCTTAGGATGAATTTGCTCTATAAATTTTCACCCAAATTACAATTATAATTAATTAATTTAATTAAAAGATTACAGCCTAGGGAACCCTATGGACAGTTCTACTGTGTCGTAAAGAATCATTATGAGTCAGAATTGACTTGGAAGCACCCAACAACAACACTTAGAACTGTGGTCTCAGTGTTATCTGTGGAGTGGAAAGACTTTTTGTTCTGTTTTCAACTTGAATTTTTATGTTTTAAACACTGTCTTCAACAGAGCACCAATATATCTCTTTTTCCTTCATTTCAGAAATGCAGTGAGCCTGAAACAATGATATCATGGGGTTTGATAAGGACTTTTATCTGGTTAAGTAATTCTATACCTGAAAAGACTCCTCTTTTTTGAAGGTTTTCAGATGACCTGCTTTTCTAGGCTGGGAACTGAATGATTAGAGACTTTGAAAGAAATCAACTATAAATAGAAAGGCTATGTTTAATATAATCTCCTCTAGAAGACTCCTCTTTCCATTCACTGTAATCAACCTTGTAGTGTCAGGCAAAGGTTCCTGATTATCTTCCTGTGGCATTGTGTCTCACCACACAGCAGGTAATAAACCAATGGATTATTAAGCAAGAAAATATAAATAAGTAAATAATATTTAAAAGATCCAAAATCATTAACTTAAACTGAAAAGTTGCAACTGACAAAAATAGAAAAGGAAGATCAAAAGAAGCCAAAACTTGCCATAAAAAGAGAACTCTGAAAAAGAAACAGGAAAACAATACTATTTTTAAGACCCACCCAAAAGATGAATTACATAGGAATAAATCTAATCAGAGACACAAAAGACAAAGAAAACTACAAAACACTACAAGAAACCAAGAGAGACCTACATCAACGGAAGAATATACTATGCTTATAGATAGGAAGATTTAACATTGTAAAAATGACAATATTACCCAAAGCAACCTACAGATATAATACAATCCCAATTTAGATTCCATCATCATTCTTTAAAGAGGTGGAAAAGCTAATTACCAACATTTTATAGAAAGGAAAGAGACCCCAGATAAGCAAAACACTGCTAAAGAAGAAGAACAAAGTGAGTGGCCTCACACTCCCCAACCTCAAAATCTACTACACAGCCACAGAAATCAAAACAGCCTGGTACTGGTACAATGACAGACACATAGACCAATGGAACAGAATTGAGAACCCTGAAGTAAATCCATCCACCTATGGTCAGCTGATCTTTGACAAAAGGCCAAAACTCATTAAATTGAGAAGAGATAGTCTCTTTAGCAAATGGTGCTGGCAAAACTGAACATCCATTTGCAGAAAAATAAAATGGGATCAATATCTAACACCATATGCAAAAACTAACTCAAGATGGATCAAAGACGTAAATGGAAAACTCCAAACCGTAAAGATCATCAAAGAAATAAATAGGAGCAAACTTAGGGGCCCTAATATATGGCAAAAATACACTATCAATATAGCTAAAAATACACCAATAGCAGAAGACAAACTAGATAACTGGGACCTCCTAAAAATTGAATATTTATGTGCATCAAAAGACTTTGTCAAAAGAGTCAAAAGAGAACATACAGACTGGAAAAACAAAATAGGCAACAATATATCAGACGAGGGACTAATCTCCAAAATTTATAGAAAACTTCAATACCTAAACATCAACAAAAAAACAAGCAATCCATTTAAAAAATGGGCAAAGGACATGAAGAGACACTTCACCAAAGAAGACATTCAGACAGCTAACAAATACTCAATGCTTACAATCATTAACCATTAAAACCAATAGCAAAGTTCAAAAAAACAGAAAGCCTCAAATGCTGGTGAGTGTGTGGAAAGACTGGAACACTTATACACAGCTGGTGGGAAAGTAAAATCGTATGACCACGGTGGAAAATCATATGGCATTTCCTTAAGAAATTAAAAAAGAAATACCTTATAACCAACAATCCCACTATCAAGTATATATCCTGGAGGAATAAGAGTCAGGACATGAAGAAATATATGCATAATCATGTTCACTGCAGAATTATTTACAATAGCAAAAAGAGGGAAATAACCTAAGAGCCCAACAACAGATGAATAGGAAAACAAAAACAAAAACAAAAAAACTATGCTACATACACACAATAGAATGCCATGCAATGTTAAAAAATAACAATGCAAAACACCTCATAATATGGATGAAACTAGAGGACGTTATGTTGAGTGAAATAAGTCAATTATAAAAGGACAACTATTTTATGCACCCACTACTGTAAAAAGTTAAAAGCTTTACACCCAGAAACAATTGTTCTTTGAATGTTAACAGGGGTAGCAGGGGAAGGGAGAGAAAATCACCAGAGGGTTGATGTATATTAATTTGGGTGAAGGAAACCAAGATACAGTAAAGTGGAATTCAGCACAAAATTATCAAGGTAGTGGAAAAGATAGAGAGGAGTACAGAGCTAAAGGCAACAAGGGTGAATAATATATTATGTTATGCTGGGTTCTCTAGAGAAGCAAAACCAATAAAGCTTATATATACATATAGAGAAGGAGAAATTTAACCTAGGAAAATGGCTCACACACTTATAGAAGCTGGCAAGTCCAAAGTTCTTGGATCAAAAGTCAAGCTGGAGGCTTTTCCTGACTCACACAGTTTCAGGGGCTGACAAACTCAAGGTTGGCAGGCAGTATGCCAGCTGTTGACTCGAACAAATAATGAATCCAAGATCTCCAGGCCTGATGGTGGATTGTTCGCTCATGGACAGTTGTAGGCAGTGCAAGAGGATCCCAATACACAGAAGAGTTTCTCTTTTCCCAGAATGTCCATAAATATATTGGAAGCAGGCCACACCCCTAGGGAAAATCCCTTTCAACTGATTGACTGCTCAAAACATATTCATCTGATCCTATCATGGGAATAACCCACATCACAATTGCTTAAATCACACAGAATTGTTGTCCAGCCAAGTTGACACACAGCTCCAACTATCACAGTCAACTTGGAAGTTGTACACATCTTCTTAACCACATATAATCTCTAAATAAGGACAATTATAACGTCATATTTGCACCTAATGTGATACACTAAAACACATAAAATCAAAATGCATTAACCTTATTTACATTTCACAGTTCATAAGAGAAGGAAACAAAAATATTTGATGCACATATACAATGAAGAAATATAACAATCACAGTCCTCATTTCTGCAGCTGGTCACGTGGTCATAGCTGATATTCAGAACTACCTTCTCCCACCACCCATTCTGTATTTCCCTTGCCCTCAGCAAGCACCTCAGCTGGTCGCGGTTCTTTGCCTGGTGCAGTGAGTGACCCAAACCTTCATTCCTGAAGGGTCTGGGCCATTAGAAGTCATATCAGAATTGGGTTGCTGTAATTATCCACTGACTTTAATCACAGGGCATGGTAGTACTAAGAGACATCCTAAATAATCTCCTGTATTCCAGACATATTCTTCTTTACCTCCATTATGTAATGTCAATCCAATTTCTCCTTGGTAATCAGGATCTATCACACCAGCTAGTACAGTAATGCCCTTCCTTGTCTGTTGATCCAGAGGCATGAGGAAGCCAAAATGGCTGGGTGGCATTCTTAACTTCCAGTTCAATGCAATCATTACTGTGTCTCCAGGTGGGAGTGTTCTTCCCTTTGGGACTAAGATCTCCAGACCCACAGAGCATAGTGTAGCAGGGACAGGAAGCAAAAAAATTTTGAGTAGGTCACTAGGGGTAATAGTGAGTGGTACTAGTCCTGTTTCCACCTCTTGCTTCCTGGACTTGTGAATCCTGGCTATTAGAGAAACAGCACCATATATTGGATGCTGGTTTAGAGCATATACAGGCTCCTGGAGAACATTGCCCCAATCCTTCAAGGTAGTGCCACCTAGCTGGTGCCACAATTGTGTTTTCAGTAGGCCAATCCATCATTCTATCAAGCCAGCTGCTTCTGGATGATGGGGAACATGGTAAAACCAATTAATTCCATGAGCATAGGCCCATTGCTGCACTTCATTTGCTGTGAAGTGAGTCCCTTGATCTGAAGCAATGCTGTGTATGATACCATAATGGTGGATAAGGCATTCTGTAAGTCCATGGATGGTGATTTTGGCAGAAGCATTGTGTGTAGGAAAGGTGAATCCATATCCAGAATAAATATCTATTCCAATAAGAACAAAACATGGTCCTTTCCATGATGGAAGTGGTTCAATACAATCAACTTGCCACAAGGTTGCAGGCTGATCACTCCAAGGAATGGTTCCATATCGTGGACTCAGTGTTGGTCTCTGCTGCTGGCAGATTAGGCACTCAGCAGTGGCAGTAGCCAAATCAGCCATGGTAAGTGGAAGTCCATGTTGCTGAGCCCATGCATAACCTCCATCTCCGCAACAATGGCCACTTTGTTCATGAGCCCATTAAGCAATGACAGGAGTAGCGGGGGAAAAAGGACGGCTGGTTTCCACTGAACATGTCATCCTATCCACCTGATTGTTAAAGTCCTCCTCTGCTGAGGTCACCTTTTGGTGGGCATTCACATGAGATAGACATAACTTTGCTCTTTTGGTCCATTCAGAGGGATCTATCCATATACCTCTTCCCCATACATCCTTGTCACCAATTTTCCAATCATGCTTCTTCCAAGTCCCAGACCATCCAGCCAAGCCACTAGCCACAGCCCATGAATCCGTACACAATCACACATCTGGCTATTTCTTGTTCCATGCAAAGTGAACAGCTTGACGTTCTGCCCATTGGGAGGATTTCCCTTCACCACTGTCCTTCAAGGAAGTCCCAGAAAGGGGTTGCAGTGCTGCTGCTGTCCCCTTTCAAGTGGTGCCTGCATATCATGCAGAACCATCTTTAAACCAGGCACAAGTTTTCTCTTCCTCATTCAAGTGATCATAAGGAACTCCCCACAAGGCCATCAGTGCACACTGGGAAAGGGAAGGTAATATAACTGGAGTGAAAACCATAGGCATTTGGGCCACTTCCTCATGCAACTTACTTGTGCCTTCAGGTCCTGCTCAAGCCCAATCTCTGATATACCACTTCCATTTAATGATGGAGTGCTGCTGTGCACATCCAACTTTATGACTCTGTGGGTCAGACAACACCCAGTTCATCATGGGCAGCTCAGGTCTAATGGTGACTTGGTGGCCCATGGTTAGGTGTTCAGTCACCCAGTAACAAGCCAAAAGCTGTTTCTCAAAAGGAAAGTAGTTATCTGCAGAGGTTGGCAGGGCTTTGCTCCAAAATCCCAAGGGTCTGCATTGCAACTCACTAATAGGAACCTGCCAAAGACTCTTAACAGCATCTCTACCTACTACAGACACTTCAAGTACTATTGGATAAGCCACATCATATGGCCCAAGTGGCAGAGCAGCCTGCATGGCAGCCTGAACCTGTTGCAGAGCCTTCTATTGTTCTGGGCCCCACTCAAAACTAGCAGCTTTCCAAGTCACTTGATAAATAAGCCAAACCAACACACCCAAATGAGAGATATGGTGCCTCCAAAATCCAAAGAAGCCCACCAGACTTTGCCTTCTTTTTAGTTGTGGGGGAAGCCAGATACAATAACTTATTCTTCATTCTAGTAGGAATATCTCAACATGCCCCACGTCATTGGACCCCTAGAAATTTCACTGAGGTAGAAGGTGCCTGGATTTTTGTTGGGTTAATTTCCCACCTCTAGCATGCAGATGTATCACCAATAAATCTAGAGTCACTGATACTTCTTCCTTCCTAGGTCGAGTCAACATAATGTCATCAATATAATGGACCAGTGTGATGTCTTGTGGAAGGGAAAGGCAAGATCAAGATCCCTAAGGATGAAATTATGACATAGTGCTGGGGAGATGATATACCCCTGAGGAAGCACTTGAAAGTATACCATTGGCCTTGCCAGCTGAAGGTAAACTGCTTCTGATATTTCTTTGAAATTTGTATTGAGAAAAAGGCATTGACCAGATCAATAGCTGCATACCAAGTACCAGGAGATATACTAATTTGCTCAAGCAATGAAACCTGTTCCATTGTACTAATTTGCTCAGGCAATGAAACCTGTTCCTGTTCCACATCAGGAACAGCAGCTGCAATTGGAGTCACCACCTGATTAAGTTTATGATAATCTACTGTCATTCTCCATGATCCATTTTTTGCACTGGTCAAATAAGTGAATTAAATGGGGATGTGGTGGGAATCACCACCCCTGCATCCTTCAAGTCTTTGATGGTGGCAGTAATCTCTGCAACCCCTCCAGGGATGCGCCCTTGCTTTTGGTTTACTATTTTTGTAAGTAGAGGCAGTTCTAATGGCTTCCACTTGGCTTTTCCTACCATAATAGCCTTTACTCCACATATCAGGGACCCATTGTGGGAATTCTGCCAATTGCTCAGTATATTTATTCCAATTTTGCATTCTGGAACTGGGGAAATCACTACAGGATGGGTTCAGGGACCCACGGGACCCACGGTGAGATGCACCTGAGCTAAGACTCCATCAATAACTTGACCTCGATATGCCTCCACTCTGACTGGTGGGTCACAATGATGGTTTGGGTGTCCTGGAATTAGTGTCAGTTCAGAGCCAGTGTCCAGTAATCCCTGAAAAGTCTGATTATCTCTTTTACCCCAATGAATAGTCACTCTTATAAAAGGTCTTGAATCCCTTCGGGGAAGGCTGGGAGAAAGACTGACATTATAAAGTTTCGGCAATGTAGTGGGGTCCTTCCTCAAGGGGACCCAGCCACCCCTTCATTCAAGGGGTTGTGGGTCTGTAAACTGACTCAAGTCTGGGAATTGATTGAGAGTCTGTGATTCTGTATTCTGGCAATTCAATCTAGACTTCCGTTCACATGACCTAGAATTCTTTTGTCTGTACAGATCAAGTAAATATTTAGTAGGTTTGCCATGTATTTCACTGCTAGGAACACCATGCCTAACTAGCCAATGCCATAATTCCACATGAGTCAGAGTATTCTGATTACTGTTCTGACTCTGCTGTACATTATGGTAACCACACTCACCTTGCCTTTGTTGATTAACTGCTGCCACTTGGCCCCTACTACCACCAGGTCCAATCAGCCCCATAGTAGTTAAGTGTCTTAGTTCAATCAGGGCAGCTTCCACTGTAATCTGGCTTACATAAAATAGCAATCGTAGCAGTCTTCAAGGGTGCTGGATCTCCTGTCACAAATTTATTCCTCACTGTACTGGTGAAAGGTGTGTCCTCTGGACTCTCCATTCCTGGATTTAGGGGTCTAATCTGATAAATCCACTCTAACAGGCCAATTTCCCTAAGCCTCTAGATACCTTCTTCTACATTATACCAAGGCAGGTCTGGACTTCAACTTGACTTAAGGTAGGCCACTATATAATCTACGCTTCAGTAAGCCAACCAAATAAACAATTTGATCCTTTCCTAATATCTTGAGCTGAAACATTGAATGAAATTCCATACTTAGTGGGCCTAAATCAATAAACTCAGACTGATCCAATGTTATATTCCTTTGTTATCCCACACCCTCAGTAGCTATTCCCATACATATTCTCAGGTTTCTGTCTGTACATGTTACCAAAATCAAGTAGGTCTTTTCAGGTGTAGCATACCACCTCCTCAGTCATATTTTGCATTTCATCTTTTGGGGCTTGCCTGGATTTAACTTTAGTTATAGGTCTAGCAACAACAATGGGTAGAGAAATTCCTGAGAACATTCAGCAATGTCTTTCATGGCATCTACCTCAGGCAATGACTCAGCAAGAACAGCTGGGTTAATCCCATAAACTGAGGTGGAAGGGATAATGGTTTTATAGCAACCCCTTCAAATGGGAGGGATTCAACAGAATTTACAGGCTCCATATCTTCATGTTCCTGACTATCTTCCCATATTTCCCCATTTTAGGTTTCAGGATCCCATTTTTTCCCAATCAATGACCTCACTTTAACTTCAGACACCATTCTCGGTTGGCAATTTAATTGGTGTTTTAATTCAGCCACTCTTACAATGAGACTCGGTTTGGATTTTGGCAATACCAGTTCTGTTGCTAGAAGAAATAAGGCTTTCTTTCAGAGCACAACTGGAAACATTGAGGTCTTTTATGTGGTGCTTGAGCTGTGACTCAGCAGCCCTGAACTCATCACACTCTTTCACCACTTTGTGCAGTGTAAGTAGGACCAACCAACCAGCTTCCTGATACTCCTCATGCTGACAAAATTGCAGAAAAGTATCAAATATGCAATCACCCAGAGCCTCACTACTCAAAAGTACTTGATCTATTGGTTGTGCTATTTTGCATATTAATGTTGCCACCTCACACCACAGATTAGCAGGACCCTCTTTACTAATGGAGGCAGAGTCACCAGTGCCTTTATGATTAATCAAATTGGAGAAGCAAAACAAAATTGGTGAGAACCAATTTAGGAAGCCTATCCCTGTGATTTTCTCTCTCTAGAACCATCCCACTAGTGGTTCCAATTGTGTTAGGCTGGGTTCTCTAGAGAAGCAAAACCAGTAAAGCTTATATACACATTTAGAGAAAGAGAAATTTATCTTAGGAAAGTGGCTCATACACTTATAGAAGCTGGCAAGTCCCAAGTTCTTGGGTCAAACATCAAGCTGGAGGCTTTTCCCGACTCACACAGCTGCAGGGGCTGAGGAGTTCAAGATTGGCAGGCAATATAGCAGCAGTTGACTCCAACGAATGATGAATCCAAGATCTCCAGGCCGAATGGTAGAGTGTTTGCTCATAGACAGTTGTGGGCTGCACAACAGGATCCCAATCCACAGAAGAGTGTCTCTTTTCCCAGGATGTCCATAAATATATTGGGAGCAGGCCACACCCCTAGGAAAACTCCCTTTCAACTGACTGGCTTCTCAAAACATATCCCATCATTGGAACAAGCCACATCACACTTGCTTACACCACACAGAATTGTGGTCCAGCCAAGTTGACACTCAGCTCCAACTATCACATATATATACATATATATGTACATAGAAGAAATATTAAAGATTAGGGCAGAAATAAATGAAATAGAAAAACAACAGAAAGAATCAATAAAACCAGAAGATGGTTCTTCAAAAGGATCAATAAAATAGACAAACCACTGGTTAGATTGACGAAAAAAAAAAAAAAAAAAAAAAAGCAAATAACCAAATTAAGAAATGAAATTTGTGATATTACAACTGATGCAACAGAGATAAAGAAGATCATAACTGATTACTTTGAAAAATAATACTCCAACAAATTTGAAAAGCTGGATGAAATGGACAAATTCCTAGAAACACACTACCTACCCAAACTAACACAAAGAAAGGTAGGAAATTGAAACCAAAAACCCAAACTCACTGCCATCAAGTCAGATCTGACTCATAATGACCCCTACTTGGGTTTCTGAGGTAGTATCACTACAGAACTAGATTGTCCAATCTTCCTTCTGAGGAATGGCTGGTGGGTTTGAACTGCCAGCCCTCTGGTTAGCAGTCAAATGCCTTAGGCACTACACTACCAGAGCTCCCAGAACTTTAAACAGATCTATTATAAAAGAAGAGATCAAAAATAACAAAAAGACAAAACTGTCAACAACAAAAAGCTTAGGACCAGATGGCTAAACTGGAGAATTCTACCAAGCATTCAGAGGAGAGTTGGCACCAACTCTACTCAATGACTTCAGAAACAAAGATGAGGAAGGAACACTGCTGTACTCTTTCTATGAAGCCAGCATAACCCAGATACTTAAACCAGGCAAAAGCATTACAAAACCAGAAAATTGCTGATCTATATCTTTCATGGGAGCTCTGGTAGCATAGTGGCTAAGACACTTGCCTGCTAACCAGGCGGCTGGTGGTTCAAACCCACCAGCCACTCCTCGGAAGGAAGGTTGGGCAATCCTACTTCCATAGTGATACTGCCTCGGAA
>NW_006921845.1:3342240-3347192 GCF_000298275.1 Orycteropus afer afer | reverse complement strand
AAAAAAAAAAAAAAAGTCATATACCAGAATCAAGGGGGATTCATACAAGGATTACTACAAGGGTGATTCAACATCAGAAAACCAATAAAAGTAATCAAAACATAAATAAAACAATACCCTTTCCTGATAGAAACTCTCAACAAAATAGGAATAGAAGGGATATTTCTCAACATAATTAAGGACATATATGCAAAACCAACAGCCAATGTTATACTCAATGGAGAAAGTCTAAGAGCATTCCCTTTGAGAATGGGGATGAAACAAAGATGCTCATTACCACCACTCTTATTCATCATTGTACTGGAAGTCCTAGCCATAGCAATAAAACAAGAAAGAGAAATGAAAGATATTCATATATTTTATGGAGAAGAAAAACTATCTCCATTTGTATTGACATGATCCTATACATAGAATACTCTAAAGTTTCCAAAAGAAAACTACTGAAACTAATAAAATAATTTAGCAACATTGGAGGGTATAATATCAACACACAAAACTCAGTAAGATTCCTCTAGACTAACAAATACTATTTTGAAGGGAAAGTTTCTTTTTAAAAAAAGCAGTGTAATTTACAATAGCCCAAATCAATAAAATACCTAAGAATTAACATAGCCAGGTACATAGAATACTTAATGAAAATTATTAAACACTACTATAAAAGAAACCTATCACATGCTCAGGGATTGTAAGTCTTAATATAGTGAAAACGTCCATTCTACCTAAAGTGATCTATAGAAACAATGTAATCCTGACACAGATTTCAACAATATTATTTACTGAAATGGAAAAGCTAATTACCAACTTTCAGTGGAAAGAAACCTCAAAAAGTTAAAGCAATGTTAAAGAAAAAGAACAAAAAAGGAGACCTCACCCTCCATGCTATCAAAATATACCATATAGCTACTGTATTTGTTCAATGATAGACACATTAACCAGTTGTTCTGGTTACCTAGTATCACTCTGACAAGAATATACCACAAACAGGAGTTTATTCTCTTACAGTTTGGGAGGCTAGAAGTCAAAGTTCAAAGTGCCAGACTCTAGAGGCTGTGTGAAAGCCCCTCAACCTTGGGCTTCAGCTCTGCCTCTTGCTCCTGGCCCACTGAAGCTAGAGGCATCTCTTCACTCAGGCAGCTACTGGCTGCTGAGGTTGACAAGCCCAAGGTCCACAAATAAAATGGCGCAGTCCTGATGTTACCAAACCACATGGCAGACCATTAATTCAAGTCCATTGTAAGTCCCAAGTTTGGTAGAGCATGGCAGGCTGCTGAACAATGACATGGCTACATGTAGGGTCCAAGTGTGCCATAAGCTAGAGACCATTCCCAAAGCTGCTTCTTATGTACGGGAAGCAGACCACATACCCAAATCAGCTACTCAACTGCTTGTGGTAGGCCCCACCATGGAGATGATTGCCAGTCTCATCATGGGGAAAAACTACCACTAGCTGCCCAGCCACTCAAGCAGACCCAGCCAAGTTGACAAACGAATATAACCACCACACCAGTGGAACAGAATTGAGAGCTCAGAATTAAATCTAGCCATCTATGGACAACTGATTTTTGACAAGGAGCCAAAGTCCATTTACTGAGGCAGAAACAGTCTCTTTAATAAACAGTGCTGACAAAGCTGGATGTCCGCCTGCAGAAAAATAAAACAGAACCCATACCTCACTCCATACACAAAAACTAACTCAAAATGGATGCAAGACCAAATATTAACCCTAAAACCACTAAATTCTTGGAAGAAAACATAGAGAAAAAAATATGGAACTTAATCTTTTATGAAAATAGGATAACAAACATTACAACAAATGCGTGAATAGAAGAAGAAAAAATAGATAAATGGAACCTCATAAAAATTAAAAACTCATGCTCATCAAAAGACTATCAAAAGATTAAGTAGACTAGCTACAGACTGGGGAAAAAATCTTCAGAAACAATGTATCTCTAAAATCTACAGAAAACTGCAACTCAACAACAAAAAGACAAACAACCTGTCACAAAATGGTCAAAGGACATGAAAAGATACTTCATCAATGAGGACATCCAAGCAGACAACAAACACATGTAAAGATGGTTATGATTATTAACCATTAACCAAAAAACCAAACTCACTCACATCAAATCAATTCAACTCATAGCAACCCTTCCTTTGGTTTCCAAGGCTGTATCTCTATAGAAGTAGATTGTCCAACCTTCCTTCTGAGGAATGGCTGATAGGTTTGAACCACCAGCCTTCTGGTTAGCATTCAAATGCCTTAGGCACTATGCCACCAGAGCTCCCTGGAGAGATGCAAATCAGAATTGCAAGGAGATACCATCTTACTGCAGCTGAAATGGCACTGATTTTAATAATAATAATAATAAATAACAACAAATGTTGGTGAGGATGTGGGCAGATTAGAACCCTTATCCATTGCTGGTGCAACTGTAAAATGGTACAACCATTATGGAAAACTCTATGGCACTTTCTCAATAAACTAGAAATAGAGGTACCCTATGATCAAGCAATCCCACTCCTTGGTGTATATGTTGTGTCTATGTGCGTGTGTTTAGTATTGTGCGCTCTTGAGTCAATCTAAACGACCCTATGGGACAGAGTAGAACTGCCCCCTAGGATTTCCAAGGCTGTAATCTTTATGGAAGCAGAACACCACATCTTTCTCCCAAGGAACAACTGGTGGGTTCAAACCATCAAACTATAGACCTAAAATTAATGACGTGAGCAAACTTATGAGCACATAAATTCATTGCTGCTTTATTCACAATAGCAAATAAACGGAAACAACTGAAGTAGCCATCAATGGATGAATGGATAAGCAAATTGTGCTATGAGTATATAATGGAATACTGTGTGCAATCACAAAGAACAAAGATGAGTCCCTGAAATGCTTTATAATATGGATAGACCCGGAAGGCATAATGCTAAGTGAAATAAGCAAACATATCAGGACAAATATTATATAAGCCCTCTTTTGTAAGAAGACAAGAATAGATACAGAAAGATTAGTGTTTGTTGGTGTTCACCAGGAAGAGGAGGAGGAAGGGAAAGGTATGCTTTAGCCTGTAGAAACTTGTTATCTTTGATGATGGGAAAAGTGGCACCAAATGTACATGTAGTGAGCACATCACAACCAAAGTAAAAATGAGTGTTTGAGCACATATAGATGGGTATAAGCAAAGTGGTATATGTACAGGTGTACAGACAAGATAGAAGTATCTTATAACTTGAAAACCAAACCCAACTCACTGCCATCAAGTCTATTCCAACTCATAGCAACCCCCTTTGGGTTTCTGAGGTGGTAAATCTTTACGGAAGTAGATTGCCTTATCTTCCCTACATAGAGTGACTGGTGGGTTTGGTCTGGTCAGCACTCAAATGCCATAGGCACTACTACTAGAGCTCCTTAGAACTGTCTATTAAAAAAAAAAAAACCTCACAGCCATCAAGTCGAATCTGACTAATAGTGACCCCTCTTTGAGTTTCCTAGGCAATATCTCTAGAGAAGTAGAATGTCCAGTCTTCCTTCCGAGAAGTAGCTGGTGGGTTTGGACTACCAGCATTCTGGTTAGCAGTCAATGCCTTAGGCACTATGCCACCAGAACTCCAAGAAGTATCAATAGGTACATGTAAATACAAATATATGAGTGATGTCATGTATATTCATTGAAGACACAAATACAGGCACTCTTCAAACATAAAAAAACACCTCCCAAGATTGATTTTCTGGATTTGAAAGCCTTGGACCATAGTTTCATGGGGCAACTCAGTCAATTGGCATGACAAAGTTCACAAAAATCACTATTTGCTTCCTAGTGAAGTGAGCAACATCCAGGGTCTTAAAAGCTTGCAAGTGGCAATCTAAGATATAACAACAAACCTTGGTGCACTAGGAGCAAAACAGTAAGAAGATAATCAAAAGCTCAGAGAAGAAACAACTCTGCAGGAGCCACAATCTCACCTAACTTGAGACCATAAGAACTAGATGATGTCCTGCTACCACCACTGACTATCTGACCAGGGTCACTCACAATAGTTGATCCTGGATAGAACAAGAGTCAAATATGGAACAGAACTCAAATTCTTATATTAAAAAAAAAAAAAAAAAAAAAGCCAGAAAAAAATGGAACAACAGAAAACTGAGAATTCCCTTAGACTATCATCTTGAGATACTCTTTAACTCTTTAAACCTAGAACTGAGCCTATCCTCTGAGGTCATCATTTACAAATAAATAAATAGAAATAGAAGAGTGACAATAAATAAATAAACAGAAGAGTGACACACAAAATAAACTGTATTACCCATAAGATCAGTGCCCTATTTAAAAACCATCAGTATGAGATCAAAAGGTCCATAACTCCTCAAAAACAAAGATGAGACTATAAGGGGGCAGGAAAACTAGAGTATTAGAAAGGGAATAAACTGAACACAATTAAAGAATGTTCACACATTATGATAAATGTAACCAAAATCACTGAACAATTGCATGGAAATTTTCAAATGGGAATTTGAACTTGCTATGTAAATTTTCACCAAAAACTCAATAAAATAATATTTAAAAAAAAAAAAAAAGAAAATAGATCTTGACATGATATAGATAATAGAATTAGCAAAGAATGACATTAAAATAGCTATTATAATTTTATAAATATACTCTACATGTTCAAGAAGATAGAGGAAAACATGATTATGATGATTAAAGAAATATCCATTGCTGTCAAATCAATTCTGACTCATGGCGACCCCATAGAAGACATAAAAAAGACTTAAATTAAACTTCTACAGTTGAAAAATACAATATATGAAATGAAAAAAAAATGCACTGAATGAGCTTAACAGCAGGTTAGACAGTACAGGAGAAAATCCTAGTGAACTGAAAGGCAAAGCAGTAGAAACTATCTAAAGTGAAACATAGAAAAAAATTACTAAAAATAGAATATATATCACA
>NW_006921845.1:3333441-3339679 GCF_000298275.1 Orycteropus afer afer | reverse complement strand
AACAACAACAACAACACCACCACTTAGGAATCTCCAAGCCCTGTCGTCTGTGCCATCAGGGTCACTCAGGCTGCTGCCAGACTGCTGCTTCATGTGTCTCCTTTTTTGGTATTTTCACACAAATTCTTCTGCTAGTTGGGGTTTAGTCCACTTTTGTATCCTTCCCTTCAAGGCTCAGAGGTCCAAGATTATCTTCTGTGCCTGTGTTAATTGGTTTCCCTTTTCTTTGTTGAAGAGCATCTGTGCAGTCCTTCTGCCTAGTCTGCCATCTTGCCACCTATATATCTGGGCAATCTACTTTTGCAGTGATATCACCTCGGAAACCCAAGGAGGGGTCACTATGAGTCAGACCTGATTCAAGGCAGTGGGTTATATATATATATATATATATGTGTGTGTGTGTGTGTGTGTGTGTATATATATATATATATATATATAGTAAGAAGAGTGCATCAGACACAGTAGGACAATATCACACAGTCTAGCATATGTGTAATTGAAATCTCAGAAAAGCAAAGCAAAGGAGAATATAAAAACATCACCAAACTCACTGCCGTTGAGTCAGGTCCAACTCATAGCAACCCCTCCTTGGGTTTCTGAGGCAGTATCACTATGGAAGTAGATTTCCCAGCCTTCCTGCTGAGGAGTGGCTGGTGGGTTTGAACTACCAGCCTTCTGTTTGGCAGCCAAGTGCCTTAGGCACTATGTTACCAGAACTCCTTAACAGACATAAAAATTATTTAAAGAACTAATGGTTGAAATTTTTGTAAATTTGATAAATACTGCAAATGTATAAAGTCCAAGTAGTTTGACAAACCCTAAATAGAAGAAATACAAAGATTAACACACCAAGATACATCATAAAAACAACTGCTGAAAACCAGTGGTAATAGAGAAATTTTAAAGGCAGCCAGAATAAAAAGATGTATTACACACCAAGAAACAAAGATAAAATTGACTTCTCATCAGAAACTATACAGTTGAAAAGATAATGGAGAGACATCTCTAAAGTTCTAAAAGGAGAAAAAACAAAAAAGCTGTCAACCTAAAATTCTATACCGAGCAAAAATATACTTTTTCAAAATACTGTGTCAGATAAGTAATGACTGAGTTAATTAATCACCAGCAGATTTTCACTACAAGAAATATTAAAGAAAAGTCCTTTAGCAGAAGTAAAACAATACCAGATGGAAATTTGGATCTACACAAAGGAGTGGAGAACATAAAAACTGATAAATAGAAGAGATTCTTTTTGATAATTTTTAAAGTTTCTTTAAATGATAATTGATTGCTTAAAGTAAAAAATAATAACAATGTATTATGGGGCTTCTAGTGTGCAGAAATAAAATATGTAACATCAATAGCACAAAAGACAAGATGATAAATGGAAATACGTAGTTATTATGTTCTTACATAATATGTATAATGTATATTATTTAAAGATAGACTTAATAAATTAAAAATTAAGTTAAAATAAATCCTAGAACAAGTACCACACAAAGAAATATAGTTAATAAGCCAATGATGGAAATAAAATGGAAACAAGAGAAATAATTCATAAAAAAGGGTAAAATGACACAAAGAAGAGATGAGATCGATAGAAAACAAATAAGATGGTAAATTTAAACCCCAAAGAGTATACACTATAGTAAAATGTTAATGATAGAACTAGGGATAAATATATAGATGTTTATTTAAAAATTATTTTCACTTTGCCTATTTTAAATTTTTTCAGAATAAAATACTAGAAAAATGCATTTCAAAGAAAAGAAAAAAAGGGTATATATTGTATGATTTATTTATATGAAATTCAAAAAATTGGCAAAGCTAATCTATAGGGACATTGTTCAGAACAGTGTTCAATCTTGGAAATATGGACCGGAAGAGAGCTTTCTGGGTTTCTGTTAATCTGGGTGGTGTTTCCATGGATATAGTTGTGTGTGTGTGTGTGTGTGTGTGTGTGTGTGTTTAAAAAGTCATCATTAAGTTTTTACACTTTACAGTTTGTGAGTTATTCCTCCCTCCCTTTCAAAAAGCCCTACCAGGTAAATTTATTATTTTAATTTTAACAGGTACATTATGCATCTCTACTTGTAAAAATACATAGGTGAGCAAGTTCTGTTCTTTGTTCATGCTGTGAATAATATCACATCTGAATAATTAAGTGACAGGTTGGATTTTATAATTTAGAGTTTTAGGGGTCTAAATTATTTATAATCTCTTAGTTTCACAGTTTCAAGATGGTACATGAAGGGCTCAACACCATCAGAATTCAGATTTTTATATGTAGCACTTTCATATTCTCTACTTGTAGCTTCACAATCACATCAAAAATCTTTAAGTCTAGGCAGAGTTCTGGTAAGATGGCAAATAGGCAGACAAACTGCACAGACCCTCTTCAACAAAGAAAAGGGGAACCAATTAACACAGGTACAGAGGATAATCCCAGAGCCCTGAACTTTGAAGGAAAGGATACAGAAGTAGACTGGACTCTTTCTAGTGGAAGAACTTGCACGAAAACACTGAAAAAGAAGATATATGGAGCTGTGGTCTTCAGCAATCCTGATTGCACAGACAGCTTGGATATTGCCAACTGGTGTAGGGACTTGACCTAAAGATCAGCCCTGTTAGCCAGGGGCTGCACAGAGGAGGACAGCATTGGTGACTGGTGAATAAAAGGGGAAGCATCAAAGAGGGAGATGAGCTGAGCTGTGGACTTTCGCCTGTCTGGAGGATGCAGCCATTTTGAATGTTTACAAGCAGTTCGACAATTTCAGATATTTAAAGTGACAGCATTCTCTCAGATTCCATGGACCTAAGAATAGGCTCTACTTGCTGGGGACTGCAAGGACATTCCAGACACGAACACTGGAAAGGTGCAATATTCCCCTTGTTACTTGCATACCCCATACCCTCTTGGTGAACAGAGGTGCAGCCATCCCTCACTCCCACCCACCTTCTAGGCCAGCAGGAATTCCATCTCAGGCTCTTTGCCCCGATGGAGCCTGGGTGTCCTACACCACCATGCCCAGATTTTTTTTTTCTCCTTTTTGTTCAGTTCATTTCTTTTTGTCTGTTTTAAAATTATTTTTCTTTCATACTTTTTTATGATTATTCTTTATTCTTCTCTTCCCAGGTTCTAGTTTTCAGCTTTTTCTCTCTTCCCTGTTCCTGGTCTCATTTTTTTTCTTTTTCATGGTTCCCCCATTCCTTGTTTTCCTTTTTGCATTTTTCTATTTTTTCTTCATTATTCACCACTCTACCTCTTTTCTCTTATTGCCCCCTCACCATATCTTGTGGCTTTGGGGCTTTTTGTTTTCTTTTTTAGGTGATTGTTCCTGTGTGTTTATGTGGTGTGTTTTTATTTTCCATTTGTTTTTTACTTTTTTATGGTTTTTCAATTGTTGTTTTTGTCTAACTGAGTGAGAGACACCAACCATGCTCATACAATGCAGCCTCCTCCAGCTCTACTTACTGACTGAGAACCACCACTTCCTTCTTCACCAACTGGCCAATGATAAACAACCACCAAGAAGAGCCTGACTCAACCTTAACTGCTCTTCAGAAACAGTTAACAGAGATCTAAATAGAACAATGTCACAGTGTCTCGGAGACAACAGACCATCACAGTCCACACAAAGAAACAAGATAAAGTGGTAGAAACAAGGGAGCAGGATAGAGACCCAGTATACATTCCTGAGGAGAAGCAGCATTGGAATTGCCTGATAAGGAATTCAAAAGAATTATACTTAGGTATCTTCAAAGGATTGAGAGACAGATCAAGGAAAACACTGAGAGAATTAAAAAAATCACAGACAAAACCCTAGAACTATTTCATAAAAAAAAAAAAAGAAAAGAAAAAAATGACTAAATGAAACATTAGAAACAATACAAAATATACAGATAGAAATCCAGAGGATTAATACTAAATTTTCAAAGACAGAAAACACATTGAAAGGGCAAAAGAGTAGAATTGAATCAATGGAAAATAGAATTATTTAGATTGAAGACAAATAGCTGAATACTTCTTTGGAAAGGGCTCAATCAAAAAAAATGATCAAAACAAAATAAAGAAAGCCTAAGGTTCATGTGGGATACTATCAAAAGGAATAACCTATGTGTCACTGGAAATCCAGAACAGGAAGAGAAAAATGAAACCACTGAGAAAATTGTCCAAGATTTGTTGAAGGAACTTCCCTGATATGATGAAAGATGAGAATATGTCCATTCAAGAAGTCCAATGAACCCTAAACAGGATAGACCCAAAAAGAAAATCACCAAGACATATCATCATCAAACTCACCAAAACCAAAGACAAAGAATCCTGAAAGCAGCATGGGAAAAACGAAAAGTTACCTACAAAGGACAATCAATAAGAATAAGCTCTGATTTCTCAGCAGAAACCACACAAGTGAGAACACAATGGGATGGTATATATAAAACCCTGAAAGAGAAGAATTTCCAACCAAGAATTATGTACCTGGCAAAATTGTCCCTAAAATATGATGGTGAAATTAGGAGATTTGCAGATAAGCAGAAATTAAGGGAATTTGTTAAAACCAGACCAACTTTACAAAAGATAGAGTTCTGGTTACCTAGCACTGCTCTGACAAGAATATATAACAAATAGGATGGCTGAACAAACAGGAGTTTATTCTCTTACAATTTGGAGGCTTTAAGTCTGAGTTTCAAGTGCCAGGGGCTGGATGAAATCCCCTCAGCCTTGGGCTTCAGCTCTGTCTCCAGCTCCTGGCCCACTGAAGCTAGAGGCATTTCTTCACTCAGACAGCTGCTGTCTGCTGAGGCTGATAAGCCCAAGGTTGATAAATAAAATGGCACAGTCCTAATGTTACCAAACCACATGGCAGGCCATTAATTCAAGTCCATTGTAAGTCCCAAGTCTGGCAGAGCATAGCAGGCTGCTGAACAACAACATGGCTACATGCAGGATCCAAGCATGCCATAAGCTAGAGACCATTCCCTAAGGTTTCCGCTTATATACAGGAAGCAGACCACATTCCCCAAGGCAGCTACTCAGCTGCTCACAGTAGACTTCACCATGGAGTTGATTACCAGTCTCATCATGGGGAATACCACATCCAGCTGCCCAGCCACTCAACCAGGCCCAGCCAAGTTGACACACAAACCGAACTACCATAGGTAATAAAGGGAGTCCTTTGGACAGAGAATCAATAATAGCAAACAACAACAGACCATTAATCTGACATAACCCAGAAACCAACCCAGCTATAGAAGTATCCAAAGTAAAATAAGCTTACAAGATTGGAAACGGGAAACCAGAGACATCAATAAGGACAACTACAAACCAAAAAGAGGGAAAAATAGTGTAGTTACAAAAGTTCTAAATGGTGAAAAAGTCAAGAGAGTTGCAAGATAGAATGGACTGTTCTAAACTTGGAGAGAAAATTATAAATCACAAGGTAACCTCAAAGAAAAATGATAAACCTTCACATCACAATAAAAAAGAGGACAAGCACAAATAGTTAGCAAATATTGAAACAATAGCAATGAAGGAAGTGATAACATGATTCATAAACATAATAAGCTTAGCACAGAAAATGTTATAGAAAAAAGAAAACAGGAACACCATGAAAAAACATGTAACTCAATGACAACAACTAATTCATACCTGTAGATAATTACACTGAAAGACAATAAATTAAATGCTACACTCAAGAGACAGAGAGTTGCAGACTGGCTAAAAAAGCATAACATATCAACATGCTGTCTACAAAAGACACCTTAGACACAAAGACAAAAACAGACTAAAAATCAAAAGTTGGAAAAAGATATATCAAGCAAATTGAAACCAAACTCACTGCCATTAAGTCAGATCCTACTCATAGCAACCCCTCCTTGGGTTTCCAATGCAGTATCACTACAGAAGTAGATTGCCCAGCCTTCCTTTTAAGGAGTGGCTGGTGGGTTTGAACTGCCATCCTTCTGGTTAGCAGTTACATGCCTTAGGCACTACACCACCAGAGCTCCTCTACAGTCACCAGAAGAAAGGAAATAAAAAAGATTCAAGCAGAAATCAATGAAACAGAAAATAGAAAGACAATAGAAAAAAATCAACAAGAACAGAAGTGGGTTTTTGGAAAATATTAATAAAATTGACAAACACTGGTAAATTTAACAGAGGGAGAAAATACAAATATCATGAATAAGAAATGAAATGGGCATCATCACAACAGAACCAACTGAAATAAAAAGGATA
>NW_006921845.1:3332124-3333276 GCF_000298275.1 Orycteropus afer afer | reverse complement strand
CTCATAAAAAATTACCAAAAAAAAAAAAAAAAACTGGCCCAGACAGTTTCACTGGAAAATTCCACCAAACATTCAGAGAAGAACTGATACCAATCCTACATGAACTATTCCAAAACATAGAGAAGGGTGGAATCCTCCCAAATTCATTTTATAAGCAAGCATAACCTTGATACCAAAACAAGCAAAGACATTACTAAAAAGGAAAACTAAAGACCAATATCCCTCAAGAATATAGATGCAAAAATATTCAACAAAATCCTAGCCTATAGACTCCAACAACATATCCAAAAAATAATTCATTATGATCAAATGGGGTTCGTTTCAGGTATGCCAGGATAGTTTAACATTAGAAAAACAATTAGTGTCATCAACCACATTATAAAACAAAGGAAAAGAATCACATTATCATATCAATCGATGCAGTATAGGTGTTTGATAAAATCCAACACCCATTCCTGATCAAAACTCTCTGCAAATAGGAATAGAAGAGACAATCCTTAACATAATAAAGGGTATCTATGCAAAACCAACAGCCAACATTATTTTTATTGGAGAGAGACTGAAACCATCCCCCTTGCACACAGGAACCAGACAAAGATGTCCACTATCACCACTTCTATTCAACATGGTATTGGAAGTTCTAGCCAGTGCAATAGGCAAGAAAGGGAAATCAGGCCTTCCAGTAAGATGGAGGAATAGGTAGACAAGCAACACAGACCCTCTTCAACAAAGAAAAGAAAAACCAATTGACAGAGATATAAAAGATAATCACGGAACCCTGAGCTTTTAAAGGAACTATACAGAACTCCACCACCAACTAGTGGAAAAACCTGAATGAAAACAGTGAGTACAGAGATGGTCAAAGCTGTGGATTGTCAGCATTTCTGATGAGACCAACAGCATGAATATTTCCAAGTGATGTTGGGACCTGAGAATTGACCTAAAGATGAGTCCTGGTCACCAAGGGCTGCAGAGACAACGGCTCTGGTGGCCTATGACTAGGAAGGGAAACAGCAAGGAGGGAGACAACCTGAGCTGTGGACTTTCTGCTGTCTGGAGGGCATAGCCATTTTGATTACTTACATGTGGCAGCCATTTTGGATATTTAAAGTGATTGAGGGTGCAGCCATTTTGAATGTTTACAAGTGTCAA
>NW_006921845.1:3329823-3331034 GCF_000298275.1 Orycteropus afer afer | reverse complement strand
AGAGAAAAATGAAACCAGTGAGAAAATTGTCCAAGATTTGTTGGAGGAGAACTTCCCTGATATGATGAAAGATGAGAATATATCCATTCAGTAAGTCCAATGAACCCCAAACAGGATAGACCTCAAAAGAAAAACACCAAGACATATCATCATCAAACTCACCAAAACCAAAGACAAAGAAAGAATCATGCGAGCAGCATGGGAAAAACAAAAAGTTATCTACAAGGTGCAACCAATAAGACTAAGCTCAGATTTCTTGACAGAAACCATGCAGGCAAGAATACAGTGGGAAGGTATATATAAAACACTGAAAGAAAAAAATTCCAACCAAGAATCATATACCTAGCAAAACTATCCCTCAAATATGATGGTGAAATTAGGACATTTCCAGATAAGCAAAAATGAAGGGAATTTGTTAAAACCAGACCAACCTTACAAGAGATGCTAAAGGAATCTCTTTGGACAGAGAAGCAACAACAGCCAAGAACAACTGACGAATAACACACACGATGATGTAACCAAGAAACCAACCCAACTATGGAAGTATCCAAAGTAAATAAGCCTACAAGATTGTAAACAATGAACCAAAGATACCAACTGTCAAATGAGGACAACTACAAACCAAAAAGAGGGAATTTGTGTCATTACAGAACTTCTAGATGGTAGGGAAGTCAAGAGAACTACAAGGTAGAATGGACTGTTCTACACTTGGGAAGAAAACCATAAATCACAGGGTAACCCACCAGCCACGCCTCGGAAGGAAGTTGGGCAATCTACTTGCATAGTGATACTGCCTCAGAAACCCAAGGAGGGGTCGCTATGAGTCAGGCCCGACTCGACGGCACATAACAACAACAACCTCAAAGAAAAATGATAAACCTTCACATCAAAATAAAAAAAAGGACCGGCATAAATATTCAGCAAATACTAAAACAATAACAATGAAGGAAGTGATAACATGAATCATAAACAAAACGAGCTTAGCATGGAAAATTATATTGAACAAAGAAAGTGACACAATGAAAAAGCACATGACAAAAATGACAGCAACAAATTCATATTTGCTGATAATTGCATATCTGGCAAGGGACTTATCTCTAAGATTGATGAAAAACTCCAAACCTCAACACCAAAGGAATTAACAGTCCAATTGAAAAATGGGCAGAAGACATGAATAGACACTTCACCAAGGAGGATATTCAGGTGGTCAG
>NW_006921845.1:3292121-3327993 GCF_000298275.1 Orycteropus afer afer | reverse complement strand
ATAAATAAATAATTTTTTTTTAAAAAAAGGTATAGACAACAAAGATGAACACTTTTGCACATATAGTACTGCATAGTCAGTGAAAAAAAAAAAACATTTATGTACAGGTGGATTGATGGTTGGATGGGGTGAGCTATGGCATAATGCCTAAGGCATTTGACTGCTAACCAGGAGGCTGGCAGTTCAAACCCAGCACTCACTCCTCAGAAGGAAGATGGGGCAATCTACTTCCACAATGATACTGCCTTGGAAACCCAAGGAAGTGTCGCTATGAGTTGGATCTGACTCGATGGCAGTGAGTTTGGTTTGGGTTTAGTTTTATGCAGGGGGGGGAGTGTGCCAATGACCATGTATGCACAGGGTTGCCAGACGATGTTTCCAGAAGTGTATTTGTATGTTCTGTAAGAATTCCCATGTATACAATAGAGCCAGCAAGGGACAAGGATGTAGTCACTTCCTGGCCACAGCCAGCTACCTAGAGGGAGCAAGTAGTTGGACATGTGGGCTTGGGACCATTGTCACAGGGGACATCAAGCTCAATGGGAATAACAACACAAAAAACATTGTTCCATATCCTACTTTGCCAAGTAGCGACTGGGATCTTAAAAACTTGCAGGCGGCCATCTAGATGCAATGATGGGTGTCCTCGTCCAGAACAAAGAAGAATGAAGAAAACCAAAGATGCAGGAAACAATTAGTCCAAGCGACTGCTATGCCATGCAGTTCTCAACCTATATGACTATGAGACCAGAAGAACTAGATGGTGTGTGGCTACCACTGTCAACCACTCAGAGGGGATCTCTGTAGGAGATCCTGGTTAGAGGGAGAGAACAATGTGGAACAAAACTCAAAATCACAAAAAAAAAAAAAAGGGACCAGGTTTTCTGGCCTGATAGAGCCTGGTGGAACCCCTTAGACTATGGCCTCTAGCTGCCCTTCAGGTCTGGAATTGAACCCACTCCTGTAGCTTCCAGCCAAACAAAAGACAGGCATATTAGATGAATATTTACATTAGATAGATACACTCCTTGGAGAGATCAATCATGGGAGAATAGAAGGGCTGTGTATGCACAGGGAGACAGTTTGGTGGGCACGAGTGCATGGGAGGGAAGTTCACAGGGAAGAGGTAACTATGGGGAGGAAGTGGAAGGGGAGTTGTTGCATTGTGGGAAATTGCAGTCAATGTCATGAGACAAAGTGTATGTGAGCTGCTGTATGCAAAGTGAATTTACTATGTAAACTTTCACCCAAATCACAATAAAAAATTAAAAAAAAAAATCTTAAGTCTAGAAGCAAATTCATGGTCTCAAAATACCCTCTTATTTCTCTCCCCAAATTCTATCTACTTACTTCTCTATTTTTGTCAAATTACTATCATTCTTCTTGTTTTCCACTTCAAAAGACACCTGCGTTTTCCCCACCCCTGACTCACCAAGGTATATATCCTCCTTTTAAACATCTCTGACATGTATCCATAATCCTCCATTTTGTAATGTAGTGTAAATCCTAGTCTCTAGGAGCTCTGGTAGCATAGTGCCTAGGGCACTTGAGTGCTAACCAGAAAGCTGGCAGTTCAAACCCACCAGCCACTCCTCGGAAGGAAGATGGGGCAATCTCCTTCCGTAGTGATACTGCCTCGGAAACCCAAGGAGGGGTCGCTATGAGTCGGGCCAACTTGACGGCACATAACAACAACAATAACAACATGCCTGTTTAGGAGCTCTGGTGGTGTAGAAGATAAGGCATTTGGCAGCTAACCAGAAGATCAGCAGTTTAATCCCACCAGCCTCTGCTCCACAGAAGGAAGATGGGGCGTTCTACTTCCCTAAAGATTTACAGTCTTAGAAATCCAATAGGGGTCGCTATTGCTTGGAATCGACTGGAGGGCAGTGGGCTTGGTTTTGAGTAAGCCTATTTAGGGTGGGATGTATCTCGAGTCCCACCTTGCTGGAAGGTGTGATTCAAGTTACCACCCATAGTTTCCTTCAGTGCATATATAGTGAATGTTCTGGGAAAGTTCATTCTTTTTGCTCCTGTTCTGCATTTGGTTCATCATCTCACTGTGGGACTTGAGACAGTAGCCAGTCATCTGACCTGTCCATGTGGGTTCACTAGCCCCTACAACCACATGAGTGAGGAGAATCCTCCAGACCTACTCACAGACTTGGGAGTTGCCATCCTCCATCACCATGAGCCATTTCCTTGGCCCTTTGTGAGTTCTGTGAGACATTACAGCAAACTTTGGAACCCTAAAACAGGAGGGAGCATACTGAAGGGAGGAGGAGGATTGAGGTTAGAGATGATGAAGTGGTACAGCAGTTTGGAAAAATTTGGACATTTAGGACATCTTTAACTGTCGCCTCATAGGGACCAGTTATGTGCTGATCCTTCTAAAGGAAATTATTCAAGCAATCACCCTACAGCTTATTGGAATAGCATCCTAACTGACATCCCAGCTCTAGTTTCTCTTGCTTACTATCACAGAACCACCAGATAAATCTTTCCTTAGTGTTTGTGGCACTCCTCTGTTGCTAATGTTTCAGTAGGTCACCATTCTCTGTAGAATAGAATTCCAACTCCTTAACATCATATTCAAAGCCTTCTGTGCTATCCTAATCTATCTTGCCAACTTAATGTCCTAGTCATCCCCCAACATGTCCTCAGCACCCCACTACTACTAATTATTACTCAAATGCATCTTGCATCTTCCTCTCCCTAGACCTTTACCTATGTTTTGACCCCCGCCTAGAATTTTCCTCTTGTTTATTACATACAACTCTTACTGATCCTTAAAGGCAAAAATGAATGTTCACCATCTCCAAGATATTTCTGCAAAAGTAACTTCCTGTTTGAAATACTTTTGCAGTTCTATGATCATTCAACTGACAGATAATTCTAAGCTATATTTCTATGTTTTTCAACTTTTTTATACATCCACGTTTTACATCCCCAAATCTGTGGAAGTTCTTTGAGAAAGGGAGCCACGTTGAGATTTTGAGCATTTATGAGATAAATTTGAGATATTTTTGCAAAGGAATTGGTTTACATGTAAGTACTTCAACTATGAAATAGAAGAATGGCTGTGAAGTGATTGGTTCAAAATCAGGAAAGCTTGAATTTCTAAAATTTGTATGTGCCTGTTCCTTTAATGTTAGGACCTAAAGACTATATATTGTCATTGTACAATAACTAGTCAGAGGCACTTAGGGGTCAGCGTCTTTAATTCACTTGAAAGTTAGGAATTAAGAGACTTGGGTTTCAGTCCTATTTCTTTCACTAGCTGACTGTATAGTCTTAGTTCAGTCATTTAATCACTCTCAAATTCATCTTCTACATTGGCAAAACTAGAAGTAATCTCTTCCAATTCTGAAATTATATTGGTGTTTGTCTTCTATTTATTTTATAAATGTCATTTTACCTTACTCCAGCAATAGCTAGGGTTAGACAAGAGAGAGAAGGAGCTTACATTTATTGAGTAACTATGTCAACTTGAAGGAGCTCTGGGGGTGTACTGCCTAAGGCATTTGACTGCTAACCAGAAGGTTGGCGGTTAAACCCAACAGCCACTCCACAGAAGGAAGACTGGGCAATCTACTTCTATAAAGATTTACTAACTTGGAAACCCAACAGGGGTCACTATGAGTCGGAATCGACTCCATAGCAATGGGTTCAGTTTTGGTTTTATGTTGTCTTGATTAATCCCTGCCACAGTCCTCTGAAGTAGCTATTACTATGCCTATTTTACAGATAAGAAAACAGACACTGGGAGTTTGAGCAATATGCCCAAGTTCCCACAGCTATCGAGAGACAAAGTTAAGACTTGATTGTCAAAATTGCCAAATGACTGACTTTTTTTACTATTCAAGTGTTTCAATTAAAATTTCTTCAATAAATGAATAAACAAATGAATAAATCAGAAGCATTAATAAGAATAAATGTTGACATATATTTACATTGTACTTAAATGATAAGTAATTACATTGCTATTGTGGTTTAAAGTTATGTGTCAACTTGGTTGGGCTTGGATTTGAGTAGCTAAGCAGCTGGATGTAGAGATTCCCCATGATGAGACTGCTAATTAACTCCACGGTGGAATCTTCTGTGAGCAGCTGAGTGACTGCCTTAGGGATGTGGTCTGCTGCCAGTATATAAGAAGACATTTTGAGAAAGGTCTTGAGATATTTGGCACACTTGGATCCTGCATTTAGATGAGTCTTCATTCTGAAACCTACTATTTCCCTGAGATCTTGGGACTGTTTATGGACTTAAACTAGTGGCCTGCCATGTTTCTTGATAATCTTGGTACTACGTCATTTTACCTACCGACCTTGGGTTTGGCAGTCTCAGCACCCAGCAGCTGCCTGAGTTAAGAGATTGCCTCCAGCTCCAGTGTTCCAGGAGCAAAAGGCAGAGCTGAAGCCCAAGGATGAGTGACCTTCACACAGCTCCTAGAGCTGGCACTTTGAACTCAGACTTCTAGCCTCCTAAACTGTAAGAGAATAAATCTGTATGTTAAAGCCGTCAATTAGTAGTATTTTTCTTAGAGTGGCACAAAAGACCCAAACAGGTATATATTGCTTTTTTTAGGATTCATACCAATATTAGAATTGAAGTACTTCAAATTAGTACAACCTTTTATTATCCACCTCCTTAAACCCTTCAGGCGGGAACAACAAGCATTACAACCTCTGTTTTATAGAAGAAACCAAGGCCCAGAGAGGTTTACCAATTTTCCCTCAAACTCATGTTAGCTAGTGTAGTGACAACATAGTAGGGTGTTTTGAAGCTCTGGTGGCATAGTGCCTAAGGCATTGACTGCTAACCAGAAAGCTGGCAGTTCAAAACCACCAGCCACTCCTCGGAAGGAAGATCGGGCAATCTACTTCTGTAATGATATTGCCTTGGAAACCCAAGGAGGGGTCACTATGAGTTGCATGCAACTTGATGGCAGTGAGTTTTTTTTTTTTTTTCCTGACAGACTTGAATTCAAATACCAGCTCAAGTGAATTATTTAACTTCTCATCTAGGAATGAGGTTGCAGACGTACATACCTCATAGGATTTTTATGACGATTAAATGAGACAATGTAAAACACTTAGCACAATGCCTGGCACACAATAAGTACTGACAAATATCAGCTCTTATTAATGATGGAATCCCACATTTAAATCGAAGTCTCCTGTTCTTTCTACTATACCTCATGACCTCTTGGGATTGATACATCCAAAAATCTCCATTGGATAAGATTTAGTACATTGCTTTATACTCAATGCAGTGCTACATTAGGGTATATTATAGCAAGCCAAAGGAGTATGAATGACCTATCCTCAAAATATGGGTACTTCTGAGTTATTTTTCCAAGAGTGGTGGTGATTGATTTGCCTGACTCAGTCATAAACTTTTGTGCAGTCCCCAAATGACCAATTGCTGCACCTGCAATATGACTCCACCAATTGGATTGCCTTCTAATTGTGGATCAGAATTTTTCTCCAGGTAAAAATAACCAGACTTAAGTGGGAGGGAACACAGGAGTCTAGTCTTACTAGCACCAAATTCTAAACAATTCATTTAACCATTTCAGGTTCATATCAGTATTTATTCACATGTACCAAGTTTACCTTTCTATTATGAATGGAAGAGCCTCAGTCTCTATATTAATTAAGTTCCATTTTTGTTGTGTTCCAGAATAAGAGCTGTAAAGAAATTTTAGAACATGAGGTTCTAAAATTTTTTCTTATTTTGTTTTTTTCACAGGCATTCACTATTAAAATACCTGTAGTTTCAAAATGAGTGTCTATATGGTATTTCTCATTGGTGGTGGGCATGCTGGCAATGAATCAAAACCCCAGCCAAGTTTTGCAGCCGTAATTTTATTTTGATTTTAATTAGTATCAATTAGGACCAAAAAACAGACAGTCTGGATAAACAATGTGATGTTGGCTTTAACAAGTAAATTAGATATTTTGCAGAAAGAGGGGGAAAAAAATCAAGGGAAACTCCACTTTCTTCCAGCACCCTCCCCCACCATTACTGCTGCTGCAAACAATTCAGAGTTTTTCAAGGGTTATCTATGTTAATGACTCAACTCATGGCTTATCTGTTTGGTGATGTAAAATGTGGGACATTTTCACATTTCAGATAGCTTCCTTACATTCTGTTGTTGGGTGATGTCAAGTTGATTCTGAGTAGTGATATCAAGTGACAGAGTAGAACCCCCATAAGGTTTTTTAGGCTGTAATCTTTATTGGAGCAGATTGCCAGGTCTTACTTTTGCGGAGCCACTGAGTGAGTTTAAAATGCCAACCTGTCAATTAGCAGCCTAGCTTTTAGCCAGTGCATCACCAGGGCTCATTTCCTACATGTTAACAGCGGCTTATACTAGCATTAAGAAGTTCTGGCGGCACAGTGGGTAAAGCATTTGACTGCTAACCAGAAAGGTCAGTGGTTCAAACCCACCAACTGCTCTACAGGAGAAGATGAGGCAATCTACTTCTGTAAAGATTTACAATCTTGAAAACCAAATGGGGTTTGCTGTGAGTCAGAATCGACCTAATGATAGTGGGTTATACTAGCATTCAGTTCCTGCTTCACATGTGAAGAGCTTTTTCTCTCTGAGTTCTTCAAGGTCTGTGATCCAGAAACCAGATAAATTCCCTTCCTCTTCATTTTTACCTCTAAACCCATTGTCATCAAATCAATTCTTATTCATGGTGACCACATATTTTACAGAGTAGATCTTCTCCATAGGGTCTTCTTGCCTATAATATTTATAAAATCAGATCACCAGGACTTTCTTCCATGGAACTACTGAGTGTGTTCAAACCTCCAAATTATTTACACCACGTAGGACCTTTCCCCACCTCTAGACCCAGGTTATCTTGTTAACTCTATAGTGCAATGTATCCAGTGGTGTTCTGGTATTTAAAAGCTCTCTCTCTCTTTTAAAAAAAAAAAGTAACTATAGAATACTAATATTCTTATAAAAACATTGCTGATAAAAAGGATGTGCGATGCTCAATTCACAAATATAATGTTCTTTATCATAAATTCCATATAAACAATTGATTCTCAGTATGATTTCATTCCACAACTCATTTGTCAGTTTGTCGTATTGTGGTGGCTTGAGTGGCTATTCCAAATACCAGCAGGGTTACCCATGATGGACAGGTTTCAGTGAAGCTTCTAGACTAAGACAGACTCAGAAGAAGGAAGGGACCATCCACTTCTCAAAGAATTGGCCAATGAAAACCTTATGAAGAACACTGAAACACTGTCTGATATATTACTGGAAAATTTCATGAATACTTGTGTTTTATTGACTATTCAAAAGCTTTAATTGTGTGGATCACAACAAATTATGGATAACACTGAGAAGAACAGGAATCCCAGAGCACTTGATTGTGCTCATGAGGAACCTATACATAGACCAGGAGGTTGTCATTAGAATAGAACAAGGGGATACTGTATGGTTTAAAATCAGGAAGGGAGTGCATCATGGTTGTATCCTTTCACCATAATTATTCAGTCTGTATGGTGAGGAAATAATCTGAGAAGCTGGACTATCTGAAGAAGAACGTGGCATTAGGATTGGAGGAAGAATCATTAACAGCCTGCAGTATGCAGATGATACAACTTTGCTTGCTGAAAGTAAAGATGACTTGAAGCACTTACTGGTGAAGATTAAAGACTACAGTCTGAAGTATGGATTACATCTCAACATAAAGAAAATGAAAATCCTCATAACTGTACCAATAAGCAAAATCACAATAAATGGAGAAAAGATTGAAGTTGTTAAAGATTTCATATTACTTGGTTCCACAATCAACATCAATGGAAACAGCAGTCAAGATGTCAGACGATGTATTGCACTGGGCAAATCTACTGGAAAAGATCTCTTTAAAATGCTGGAGAGAGCAAAGATATCTCTTTGCGGTGTAGTAAATTATTTAGTGTGGCTTTTCTACCCATAAGTCTTTGTAAACTCCAAGGTGGGAATTGCTATTAGCAACTGAGAAGATCTTGATGGCTAAAGTTGTCCACCTGGAGTATTTCTGTTGGGAGTGGCACAAGACAATGTTTTGGGAGGTTCCCACTCTCTCTCAGATGCTTAGAGTTCTGATGCTATGATTGGCTAGTTTGGCCACTCTTCCAGGCTCAAAAGGAGGCCTCCTAGAGGCAGAACTCTCTCTGACTGTTGGTTGAGGAAGACGTGCTGCTGAAAGAGACACGTGCTTCTGAAAGAGACATGTGCTGCTGGGAAAGAGATGCAAGAGACACGCATTGCTGAGTAAGACACCAAGGGACATGCACTGCTGGGGGTATACTGTGAGAGACTTGGCTGAGAGATGGCGGGCTGGGGAGAAAGACTAAGCATTTTCTCCTGAACTCAAATTGTAGCCTGTGGTGCTTCCCTAATAAACCCCATAATCTGTGAGCTCTGTGTGGCTACTGCAGCAAATTATTGAACCCAGGAGAGAAGTGATGGGTGCTCTGGGAGGAATGGTTGGAGAAAGGGCTGGAGGGAGGCAGCATGTCTGGCCTTGTAGGTATAGGCCTTGGGTTACTGTTGGTAATCCTGTCTTCCTCTTGTAGGGTTAGAGGAGGTCAGAATATGTGGCCTCCTTGCCCTTTTTGCACTCTTTAAAGACTAAGGTGCATCTAACCCAAGCCATGGTATTTTCAATCACCTCATATGCATGTGAGAGCTCAACAATGAATAAGGAAAACCAAAGAAGAGTTGATGCTTTTGAGTTGCAGTGCTGGCGAAGAAAACTGAAAATACCATGGACTGCCAGAAGAACCAACAAATCGGCCCTGGAAGAAGTGCAGCTAGAATGCTCCTTGGAAGCCAGAATGGTCAGGCTTCGTCCCTCCTACTTTGGTCATGTTGTCAGAAGGGACCATTCCTGGAGAAGAATATCATGTTTGGTAAAGTGGAGGGACAAAGAAAAAGGAGAAGGCCCTCAATGAGATGGATTGACACAGTGGCTATAATGATGAGCTCAGCTGTAGCAAGGATTGTGAGGCTGGCACAGGACCAGAGAGTATTTCATTCTGTTGTACATAGGGTGGCTATGAGTCAGAGCCAAATCAGTGGCACCTAATAACAACAACAACATGCTTTGATTCACTGATTTTTGCTAAACTCTTGAATCCATAGCTGTTAGGAGAGGCAGTCCAGTATGTGTCCCATATGTCTCTGTGTGTCTTGTGAGTATGCCAAACTACATGGCTTAACCATCTTCTAGACTTAGCTGATGCAGCACAGGAGGACAAGTCCCTTAGATCAGAAGGCTCTCAAAATACTGGGAAAGGGCTACATCATCAGAGTAGAACCAAACTTACTGATATGGATAAAGTAAAGCTTTCGAGACTTCCATTTGCTGACATGGCATGATGCAAATTGAGGAGAAACAGCTGCAAACATCCATTAATAATCGGAACATGGAATGTACAATGTATGAATCCAGGAAAATTGAAAGTTGTCAGAAATGAAATGGAATGCATAAAGATGAATATCCTAGGCATTAGTGAGCTGAAATGGACTGGTTTTGGCCATTTTGAATCAGACAACCATGAGATCTACTATACTGGGAATGACACTTTGAAGAGGAATGGCGTAGCATTCATCATCACAAAGGATGTTTCAAGATCTTTCCTAAAGTACAATGCTATCAGTGATAGGTAAATATCCATATTCCTACAGGGAAGACCAGTTAATACTATTATTATTTAAATTTACATGCCAACCAGCAAAGCCAAAGATGAGGAAATTGAAGATTTTATCAACTTCTGCAGTCTGAAATTGATCATGCAATCAAGACGTTTTAATTATCACTGGTGACTGGAATGCAAAAGTTGGAAACAAAAAAGAATCACCAGTAGTTGGAAAATTTGGCCTTGGTGACAGAAATAATGTTGGAGATCGCATGACAGAATTTTGCAAGACCAAAGACTCATTCATTGCAAATACATTTTTTTCAAGAGCACAAACAGTGGCTACACACATGGACTTCACCAGATGGAGTACACAGGAATCAGATTGACTACATCTGTGGCAAGAGACAATGGAAAAGCTCAATATGTTCAGCCAAAAAAAGGCCAGACCGATTGTGGAACAGACCATCAACTGCTTATATGCAAGTTCAACTTGCATTTGAAGACAATTAAAACAAGTCCACAAGAGCCAAAATATGACCTTGATCATATCCCTCCTGAATTTAGAGACCATCTAAAGAATAGATTTGATGCATTGAACACCAATGACTGAAAACCAGAAGAATTGTAGGAAGACATCAAGAATGTCATCCATGAAGAAAGCAGAAGGTCATTAAAAAGATGAGAAAACAAGAAAAGACCAAAATGGCTGTCAGAAAAGACTCTGAAACTTGCCCTTGAGCAGAGAATAGCTAAAGCAAATGGAAGAAATGATAAGATAAAAGAACTGAAAAGAATATTTCAAAGAGCAGCTCAAGTAGACAAACCCAATTACTATAATGAAATGTGCAAAGACCTGGAGTTAGAAAAACAAAGGGAAGAACACACTTGGCATTTCTCAAGCTGAAAGAACTGAGAAAAAAATTTAAGCCTGAGTTGTAATATTGAAAGATTCTATAGGCATAATATTGAATGATGCAGGAAGCATCAAAAGAAAATGGAAGGAATACACAGAGTCACTCACTGTACCAAGAACTGGTCGATCTTCAACCATTTCAGGAGGTGGCATATGATCAAGAATCAATGGTACTGAAGGAAGAACTTAAAGCTGCACTGAAGGAATTGGCAAAGAACAAGGGTCCAGGAATTGACGGAATACCCATTGAGATGTTTATATAAATGGATGCCCTGCTGGAGGCACTCACTCAGCTATGCCAAGAGATTTGGAAGACAGCTACCTGGCCAACTGACTGGAAGAGATCTGTATTTTTACCCATCCCAAAGAAAGATGATCTCACAGAATGTGGAAACTATCGAACAATATCATTAATATTGCATGCTAGTAAAATCTTGCTACAGATAATTCAAAAAGGGTTGCAGCAGTAGCTGGATTCAGAAGAGGACGTGGAACAAGGGATGTCATTGATGATGTCAGATGGATTTTGGCTCAAAGCAAAGAATACCAGAAAGATGTTTACTTTATTTTATTGACTATGCAAAAGCATTTGATTGTGTGGATCATAACAAATTAGGTAACATTGAGAAGAATGGGAGTTACAGAACACTTGATTGTACTCATGAGGAAACTGTACATAGACCAGAAGGCTTTCATTCGAATAGAACAAGGGGACACTGCATGTTTTAAAATCAAGAAGGGAGCACGTCAGGGTTTTATTCTTCCATCATAATTGTTCAGTTTGTATGCTGAGGAGATAATCCAAGAACCTGGACTATATGAAGAAAAACATGGCATCAGGATTGGAGGAAGAATCATTAACAACCTGCAATACACTGACAACACAACTTTGCTTGCTGAAAGTGAGGATGACTTGAGGCACTTATTGATGAAGACTGAAGAATACAGTCTGCAGTATGGATTACATCTCAATATAAAGAAAATAAAAGTCCTCACAACTGGACCTATAAGCAGCATCATGATAAATGGAGAAAAGATAGAAGTTGTCAGAGACTTAACATTGCTTGGTTCTACAATCAATGCCAATGGAAGCAGCAGTTAGGACATCAGATGACATATAGCACTGGGCAAATTGGCTGCAAAGGACCCCTTTCAAATGCTGGGAAGCAAAGATGTCTCCTTGAGGACTAAGGTGCGCCTGACACAAGCCATGGTATTTTCAATTGCCTCATATGATTGTGAGAGCTGGACGATGAATAAGGAAGACTGAAGAGTTGATGCTTTTGAGTTGTGGTGCTGGAGAATGCTGAAAGTACTGTGGACTGCTAAAAGATCTAACAAATCTGTTCTGGAGGAAGTGCAGCCGGAAAGCTCCTTGGAAGCAAGAATGGCCAGACTTCGTCTCATCTACTTTGCTAATGTTGTCAGAAGGGACCAATCCCTGGAGAAAGATGTCATTCCTGGTAAGGTGGAGGGTCAACAAAAGAGAAGGCCCTCAACGAGATGGACACAGTGGCTGTGGCAATGAGCTCAAGTATAGCAAGGATCGTGGAACTGGCGCTGGACTAAGCAGTGTTTTGTTCTGCTGTGCATAGGGTCGCTATGAGTTGGAGACTCAACAGCACCTACCAACAACAACAGACTTAGCCACATAGACAATTAAGGAAAACAAGATGATCATGTTGGATCAGAAAGAGGAGGACTGGCTTGCTTACTGCTTGCTACAAAGGTCCTACACCTTTAGTCCTGGGTTCCTGAGCTGCAGCACAGCTCACTGCATGCATAGCTGCCATGTAGTTCTGTTGCATTGCTCTGTGGGACTTGGGGGCAGAAGAACTGGAGTTACCATGCTGACACACCCACTGGTCATTATGCTGAGAGAAATAAACTGTATTGCTCTCATCTGTTGAGTCTTGTTTACTGTCAGCACCTGTAGATCTGTGACAACCTGTTTGTTTGCTTGATCATCTCCTTTGTGGTCTTATTAGTCCCTGTCATCCTCTATAAGGTCAATTTCAAAGAAATTTCCCTGGCAGTAGCCAACCCAAAGTTACAATTTGTCAAAAAAAGGATAGTTCTGACATGAATGTTGGTTGCTATTTTTGTTTACACTAACACATAAGATGAAAATGAAACAACAAAGACATATGTCACAACTTCACTTGTTTGGTTTTGATGTGAGCAACCTCTTTGCTAAATCAGATATCAGATTTTGAAAATTGGGAAAATATTTCCACAATATTTTGTACTACTCACAATGTAATAGCAATAGATACACACTTTGATATTTAATCTGCATCATTAATGTTTCCTCCATTACTTTCTTCAGTGTAGGTCAGGGGTCCACACATTTTTCTGAAAAAGGGCCAGATAGGAAATATTTTGGACTTTGTAGGTCATACAGTTTCTAACTAACTACTCAACTTTGCTTCTGTAGCAGAAAAACAGCTATGTAAAATATAAAAGCAAATGAGTGTGGCTGTGTTCTAACAAAATTTTATTTACAAAAATAGACAGCAGGCCATATTTGGCCCATGGGCTATAGTTTGCAGACTCCTGGTCTAGACCATAAACAAAACATTTAATTAAGGCCTGATCTGTGGCATTTGTCAATTTCTGTGTTGTAAATATCCCCAGTGTGGCCAATTTCAAGCTTCCAATATGAAGTCATTAAAGGTAGAGTTAGGAAGAGATGAGCAGTAGAACAACATTATATAGTATTTCCAGATGCATTTACAAGAGACATAGAAGACTTCAAGGACGTATGTAAGCGTAAAATAATAAGGAATCAGTGAATGTTAAGTATTTTTTTTTAATTTTAATGTAATTCACTTCATTGTAAGTTTATGCAATTTAATTTTTAAGAATTAACAACTGGCAGACAAAATTCCTGAAAATTTAGCAGTCATTTCTTTCACATTGGTATGAGTCAGTCCAAGCACACTGTTGAATGCATCCACTTTGGTACAGTGCCTGTCCACTTCTTAATAAGACTACATATCTTCAACTGTTGTTGTTGTTGTTTGCCATCGAGTAGGCCCCGACTCATAGCGACCCCTCCTTGGGTTTCCGAGGCAGTATCACTACGGAAGTAGGATTGCCCAACCTTCCCTCCGAGGAGTGGCTGGTGGGTTTGAACCACCAGCCTTCTGGTTAGCAGTCAAGTGCTTTAGCCACTATGCTACCAGAGCTCCTTATCTTCAACTAGCAATGATCAAATAACATTCAACCATGTCCTCTTCAGTAAAGCTCTACAAATTCATCCTTTGAATCAGATACCAATACTCATGTTCTCTTCTTTGCATGTCAATTACCAGAACTGCACCAGAGCAAGCCTTCCCCATTCTCTAAATGTTGACCTTTTATTGATGCCTTATTTAAAAAAAGAAAAGTAGAAGATGAAGAAAAACAGAAAAGAAACACTCAATTAAAAACTTATAATTTAAACTTAATATATTTTTTCACAAAAAGTGAGTCCATGTAAATAACTCAAATACACATATGATGCATGGAAATGATGAAATTATGTAAAAAAAAAATCTAGCACTTTATATTTATGCATATACCATGTATGTCTCATGACATTTCTGGAAGTGAATTTCAGCCTCATTCACCCTCATTCAATAGTCCAAAAATGTTACTTTTGATCATATTTGTGAAATAGAGATATAAGCTATAGTTAAGAAGTCACAGAGTTTGATAGTACTCCAGTAATCTGAAAATAAACAATTGAAATTGTGCATCTATTTCTATTCATTTAAGTTGGTATTGTATTCCCATCATTTTTGAGTCATCAATAAGAACCTTGAACCTACTGTACACACACACACACACACACACTGCCATCAAATCAGATCCAACTCATAGTGTCCCCTCCTTGGGTTTCCAAGGCAGCATCACTATGGAAGTAGATTGCCCAACCTACTGAATCCAGCCCATAAATCACATGCTGTCAATTGGTGATCTGACAAAATGCAGAAATTATCAAACAATATTATTACTATCACACACAAGTAAAATTTGGCTGAAAATAATTTTTTAAATGGTTGCAGCAGTACATAGGCAGGGAATTGGCAGAAATTCAAACAAGTTTCAGAAGAGGACATGGAACAAGGGGTATCATTGTTGATGTCAGATGGGTCTTGGCTGCAAGCGAAAAGTACTAGAAAGATGTTTACCTGTGTTTTATGGACTATGCAAAGGCATTGAACTGTGTGCATCTTAACAAACTATGGATAACAGCAAAGAATGGGAATTCCAGAACACCTGTGCATAGGCCATGAGGCAGTCTTTGAACAGAACAAGGGGTTACTTTATAGCTTAACATCAGGAAAGATGTGTGTCAAGATTGTGTCCCTTTCACCATACTTACTCAATCTGTATGCTGAGCAAATAATCTGAGAAGCTGGACTACGTGCAGAAGAATGTGGCATCAGGATTAGAGGATGACTCATTTACAACTTGAGATATGAAAATGGCACAACCTTGCTCGCTGAAAATAAAGAGGACTTGGAGTGGCTACTGATGAAGATCAAAGGCTACAGCCTTCAGAATGGGCTATCTGTCAACACACACACAAAAAAAAAAAAACCCTCACAACTGGACCAATAAGCAACATCATGATAAATGGAGAAAAGATTGAAGTTGTCAAGGATTTCATTTTACTTAGAATCACAATCCACACCTATGGAAGTAGCACTTAAGAAATCAGATGTCATATTACATTGGGCAAATCTGCTGCAAGGGACCTCTTAAAGTGTTAATGAGCAAAAATGTCACTACAAGGACTATGGTGTGCCTGACCCAACCCATGGTGTTTTCAATTGTCTCATATGCATGTTAAAGCTGGACAATGAATAAAGAAGACTGCAGAAAAACTGATCATTTGAATTGTGATGTTGGTGAAGAATATTGAATAAACCATGAACTGCCAGGATAACAAACAAATCTGTCTTGAAAGAAGTAGAACCAGACTTCATCTCTCATACTTTGGTCTTGTTATCAGAAGGAACCAGTCACTGGAGACGGATATCATGCAGGTAAAGCAGAGGCTTAGCAAAAAAGGGGAAGACAAACAATCAATTAAATTGTAAAAAAAAAAAAAAAAGGGGGGGGGGAGACCCTCAACAAAATAGACTGACACAGTGGCTGCCACAATGAGATATGGCATAGCAATGATTATGAGGATGATGCAGGACTAGGCAGTGTTTTGTTCTGTTGTACATGGTGTACATGGGGTTGCTATGAGTCGAAGCTGACTGGACAGCACCTAAGAACAACATCAATTGGGAGTGTAAACAAAGCAAAGCCTGCGCTAACATAAATGACATGGCATAGATAGCAATAGTAATCTTGAGTCAATCTGTATTGACATAATTATCACAGTTGTCTTCTGCCTCTGGCTTTTAATTGGAGAAGAAAAAAGTGATACACAATCACTATTAATTCAACACTTAAATGGGAAAACATTAACAGATCATCTTAAGTGACACATTAAGCTATGTTAACCCAAAAAAACCAAACCAACTACCATCGAGTTGATTCTGACCCATAGTGACCCCATTGTGTTTCTGAAGTGGTAAATCTTTACAGAAGTAGATGCCCAGTCTTGCTTCTACAGAGTGGCTGGTGGGTTTGAACCACCAACCTTCTGGTAGCAGTCAAATCCTTAGGCACTGTGCTACCACAGCTACTTTTAAACTACGTTAAGTCTGCTTATTTCATAATCTAATTTTGTCTCATTAGCACTGCTATCTTTGTCAATGATCATGAGTCACTTTAGGCATACACATGTGAACATGTAAGGAAACCCTCACTTCTTATATGTTCTACACCTCACATTTGAATTTTGTGATCTCTGTACTAGTACTAACAAGTTATTAATTATATTGTGCACATTTTTTCCATTTATAAATCTAAATCTTTGAATCTTTTAGAATTATATGAGAAATTAAATGCAAGTCCAACATTGCCAAATTCAAACTGAAAGTTGTTGCAAAGGTGAAAGAAACAAGCAACAGAAAGGTAATGAGAAAGTCAGTTCAAGATTAAAGAGTCATCTGTTTGTGAATGGAGAAAGGAGAAAAAGGAGGTGAAGAAACGAATCCGCAAAACCACACAAATCATAGGCCCAAATTGAAATGATCTGAGTTGGAGGACAACTTGAAAGGGTGGATTATTTCTCAAAGGGAACAAAGTCAAGGTGTCTCTACTGTCACAATTCAAATAAAGTCAAGCTTCTACAAATGAAAGAGGAATACCAGATTTCAAAGTGGGTTTCACGTGGATTTCCAAATTCATGAAAAGAAATGGGCTTTCTATAAGAATAAGAACCACTGTAGGGCAGCAAATTCTGGATGGCTGGCAGCAAAAGATGGTCAATTTCTATGAATTTGTCACCAAAGAAACCTCTGAAGGTGGTATCTCTGCAATGGACATAATTAATATGGACAAGATTCTGATGTCTTTTAACATTCTAGCCACAAGGGCTATAGCTGCTTCAGGAATGAAAACTGAAGCCATTACAACCACTGGGGACAAGAGAGCTTGCTTCACTATAGTCCTTGATTGCACCATGAGTGGGGTGAAATTAAAGCCAATGGGGATATTCAAGAGAGTGCCATGGAAAACTTCTCATCAGTGTGGATGTTCAGTGTAATAAAAAGTGATGAATGAACTGTGAAAATATGGGTGGATAAATGTTACAGGGCCAGGCAGGGGAGATTCTTTTCAAAGATGTCTTTATTAATTTTCGATCCCATGGTTGCTCACAACAAATAAAGAAATTCAAAATTACATTAACTTACCTGGTACCCAAATAGTAGTCACACCTAGTGGTCTTACCTACAAGTGGCAACACTAGATAAGCAATCAACTACTCATTCAAGATTTTTGTGAGATGACTTCCAGTAACATGGTGGAATAGGCAGACAAACTCCACAGACCCTCTTCAATAAAGAAAAGAAAAACCAATTGACAGAGATACAAAGGATAATCCTGGAGCCCTGAGCTTTGAAAGGAAGTATACAGAAGTGGCTTAGGTACCAACTAGTGGAAAAACCTGAAAGAAAACAGTGAGTACAGAGATGGTCGGAGCAGTGGACTGTCAGCTACTCTGATGAGACTGACAGCCTGAATACTTCCGAGTGGTGTGGGGAACTGAGAATTGACCTAAAGATCAGGACTGCTCACAAAGAGCTGCAGGGACCACTGCGCTGGTGGCCAATGACTAGGAAAGGAAACAGCAAGAACAGAGACAACCTGAGCTGTGGACTTTTGGCTGTCCAGACGGTGCAGCCATTTTGATCATTTACAAGCAGCAGCCATTTTGGATATTTAAAGTGACTGAGGGAACAGTCATTTTGAATGTGTACAAGTGGCAGCCATTTTGGATATTTAAAATGACCGAGGGCACAGCCATTTTGAATCTTTACAAGCAGTGGCCAGTTTGGATTTTAAAGTGACAGTGTTCTCATTTGGATTCTAGGGACCTAAGAATAGGTTCAGTTTGCCAAGGATGGCAGGGACATATGGGAGGCAGACAATAGGAAAGGAGACAGGTGGTAAGTGTATAAGTGCTGCCATCTAGCAAATAGAGTAGCACAGCACAGTACCCTGCTTATATAGATAATATACAAAGAAAACAAAAATCGTGGACAAGTCACTCCAACATACAATCACCAATTAAATATAAACACAAAACTGTCACAATGCCTTGGAGACAACAGAGCATCACAATCCACACAAAGAAGCAAGGTAAAGCAGGAGAAACAAGGGACCAGGATAGAGACCCAAAACACATCCTGAGAAAGACACAGTATTGGATAAGGAATTCAAAAGAATTATATTTAGGTACCTTCAACAAAATGAGAGACAGATCAAGGAAAACACTGACAAAATGGAAGAAAACCCTAGAACAATTTCAAAAAACAGTAAAAGAACAAAATGACAAAAATAAATGAAAAATTAGAATGATACAAAATCTACAGACAGAAATCCAGAAGATTAACACTAAATTTTGAGAAATAGATAACTCATGGAAAGGGCAAAGGAGTAGAATTGGCTTGATAGAAGACAGAATTAGTGAGATTGAAGGCAAACACCTCAATACTTCTTTGGAAAGGGAACAATCAGATAAAAGATCAAAACAAAATGAAGAAAGTCTAAGGTTCATGTGGGGTACCATCAAAAGGAATAATCTATGTGTAATTGCAATTCCAGAACAGGAAGAAACAAATAAAACCACAGAAAAAATTGTTGAAGATTTGTTGGAAGAGAATTTTCCTGGTATGATGAAAGATGAGAATGTATCCATTCAAGAAGTCTAACAAATCCCAAACAGAATAGATCCCAAAAGAAAATCACTAAGACATATCATCATCAAACTCACCAAAGACAAAGAAAAAATACTAAAAACAACACAGGAAAAATGAGAAGTTACCTACATGGGACAACCAATAAGAACAAGCTCAGATTTCTCAGCAGAAACCATGCAGGCAAGAAGACAATGGTATATATGGTATATAGATATATATAAATCCCTGAAAGAGGATAATGGCAAAGTTCAACAAGACAGAAAATGGCGGATGCTGGAGACGATGTGGAGAGATTGGGACTTTCATATAATGCTGGTGGGACTGTAAAATGATACAACCACTGGAAAACAGTGTAGTGATTCCTTTAAAAGCTGGAATTAGAAGTACCATCTGACCCAGCAATCCCATTACTAGGTATATATCCTAAAGAAGTGAGAGCCAGGACAAGAAAAAATATATGCACATCCATGTTCATCACAGCACTATTTACACTAGCAAAAATATGAAAATAATCTACATGCACATCAACAGAAGAATGGATAACCAAAGAGTGGTACAAACACACAATGGAATACTGTGCAACTCTAAAGAATAATGTAGAATCTGCAAAACACCACATAACATGAATGAACGTGGAGGCGAGAGGAGGGAACACTGGGGGAAAAAAAAAATCATTGACCCATGTTTAAAAAAAAAAAAAAAAAAAATTGTGAAAAGACTGTGAAAGAATGGATCCAGTCTGGAATTCATGACTTCACGCCATCAGGACAACTGAAATGAGTGACATTTACAAAGGTCTACAAATGGATGGCTTCTGCTTGAGAGGAAATAAGCCCAGAAACCATCACAATGACTGGGATTGTATGCCAGTAGAATGTTGTTATTGTTGTTAGATGCCGTTGAGTCATCTCCGATTCATAGTGACTTTATATCAACAGAATGAAATACTGCCCACTCCTGTGCCAGCCTCACAATCCCTACAATATCTGAGCCAATTGCTGCAGCCACCATGTCAATCCGTCTTGTTGAGGGCTTTCCCCTCTTTCGTTGACTCTCCACTTGACCAAGCATGATATCGTTCTCCAGAAAATGGCCCCTGTGACAACATGACCAAAGGAGGTGAGAAAAAGTCTGGCCATTCTCGCTTCCAAGGAGTATTCCAGCTGTGCCAGTGGAATACTGATGATGGAAAATGAAGATATCAAAGGCAGTGGTGATGATGACACCAATTCAGAAGTCACAGAAGAACATCTGCAGGCAGCTCTGAGATATTTCAATGATAAAGTGACCAGGGATCGGATGGGTTCTTGGAATTAGGTGATGATGATGATGAATGAATAAACTAAAATGGTCTATTCTAAGATGAAAACAATTTCTTCTGTTGTTGCTATGTGCCGTCAAGTCAGACCTGACTCATAGCGACCCCTCCTTGGGTTTCCAAGGCAGTATCACTTTGGAAGTAGATTGCCCAACCTTCCATCTGAGGAGTGGCTGGTGAGTTTGAATCGCCAGCCTTCTGGTTAGCAGTCAAGTGACTTAGGCACTATGCTACCAGAGCTCTAGTGACTTTTGTTTGTTGGTTTCAAAGACATTGATTATCAAAATTTGTTTCAGTTTAAGATTTACAAAAGCAATAAAATATAAACATCTTGTTTTTGTAATTTTAGATCTAGGATAATTTCTTACCTACTAATTTCTAGATCTTCATACAGTCATACTCTTTAGTTCCAACATTGTCTCCCATTTCCATCACAACCTTCTTCAGTTCACCATAGGTTGAATTGGTTTAGAAGAATACTTATCTTAAAACAAACTTTGAAATAGCTCTGGTGGCATTTTGGTTAAAACATTGCGCTACTAACCAAAAGGTCAGCAGTTTAAATCTACCAGCCACTCCATGGGAGAAAGATGAGGCCATATACCTCTGTAAAGACTCACAGCCTTGGAAACCCTATGGGGCAGTAATATTCTGTCCTATAGAGTCACTATGAGACAGAATTGACTAGATGACAGTGGGTTTGGTAAATGAAGTTTCCATGAGATCAATTTTATCCTGGTAACATTAAATCCATTAGACAGAAAAAAAATTGAAGTCAGCAACATGTAAAAAATATTGGTATTACACACTTATGAAAATAATATGTTAAGTGTTGCAACATTTCCAAATAAGTATATCATGTACATTATTTGCATAAAATACAGTATTGGTATCCATAATAACCATGTGATCTCTTCACAAGAATCAATGATTTTTGTATATATACATAGCTATGCATATACATATAGATTATATAATCTATGTTATGTAATAATTATTTCTTTGTTTTTTTATAAATCAATTATTCTTTTAAGCGAAGTTTCCTTTTCTCTGCTCACGTGACAAAGCAGAGTCTGTAATACCTTTTCAGCTATGAAAGTCTTGACTGAGTTTGTGAGTGGATGGGTTTTTACATATGAGAATCCACTTTTGAATCATTTTTATATCACCCTCTCCTACCTTCAGCCAGTGTTACCCTTTAGGTTAGAGGTTCTCAACATCAGACTCACATAAAGAGCTTTTAAAATTTTCATATCCCAGGCCACACCCACACTAATTAAGTCTCTGTGTTTTTTAATGCTCTCTAGATAATTACAATATCAATCAAGATTGAGAACCACTGCTCTATATAATCAATGAATCAATGTTAATAGTTCAATGTAACCCCTCTTCTGCCTTTTTTGCTTTGTTCATACAACTATACACAAAGACAATCAGAGAAATAGTTTTGATTAATTTTGAAAATAGTATATTATTATGCACAGTACTCTGTAAATTGCTGTTTTAACCTAATGATTTACTATGGCATCCCTCCCGGTCAATACACATAGATTTAACTCAGAATAATTTTGTTAGGAGAGGGATATACTCAAAATAATATTTTTAAATTAATAATATGGTGGTATCATATAGGAATAATTAGAAGCAAAAAAGTCAGGGACTTCTTGCTCATAAAATATTTCAGGAATAAACACAAACAGGAGGGGTAGTGTTGATGATGGAAAGGGATAATCTAATGTAAGAATTACTAGGAAGGAAGAAGCATTGATCTTAGTAAATGACTGGACTAGAAATAAGGAACAGGGAAGTAGGAAGAGTCAAGGATAATTTCAGGGTTTAAACTTAGAAGCCTAAAAGAATGATTTTGAAGTGAAAGTTTCCTACAGACTTTGGGGCGGGGGGGGGGGATTTGCCTACAACATAGCCAACAAGGGTCTCATCACTAAAGTTTATAGAAAACCTTGGCACCTCAACAACAAAAAGACAATCTAGTTTAAAAATAGGCAAAGGATATGAACAGATACTTCACAAAGAAGATCAACAGGTAGATAACAAACATATGAAGAAATGTTTGCAATCATTAGCCATTCAAAAGCTGCAAATCAAAACTACAATGAGATACTGTTGACAATAACAGCACTAATCAGAAAACAACAATTTTTGATGAGGTTGTGGGGAGATTGGGACCCTTATACACTACCAATTGTTCTCACTAGGATCACAACAGAGGGTCCTGGACAGAGCAAGATGAAAATGTAGTTCGGCAAACAGCAATATACCCTAGACAGGAAAGATTTAGCTGAGGATAATCTTACATATGCACTTGTGCTACAAAATTAGCCACACACATTACAGAAGCAACAGCAGACGGAGTTGGAGTAACATCTCAGAGACATCCAAACACCTAGAGAGAGAGAATCAATGGGCCTGCTGACTCGGGACCATAGTACTGGGGGACACCAAGCTCAATTGGCATGACATAGTACATGAAAATCTTGTTTCACAACCTACTTTAGTGAGTAGCAACTGGGGTCTTAAAAGCTTTCGAGTGACCATCTAAGATGCAACCATTTGTCTCCTTTCATCTCAAGCAAAGAAGAGTGAAGAAAATCAAAGGCATCTGGAAACAATTAGTCCCTGGATATGATGGACCCCAAGAGCAGAAGAACTACATGGTGCCTGGCTACCAATGCCAACCACTCAACAAGGGATCAAAACTGGATATCATGGATAGATTGGGACGAAAACATGGAACAAATTTCAAAAAAACACACCCAGAAATGACCAGAATTACTGCTCAGATAGAGTCTGGTGGAACCCTGAGACTATAGTCCCTGGTTACCCCTTGGACCAGGAATTGGACTCACTCTCAGGGATTGGCTCTCAGCCCAACGGTAGGAAGATCTACATGCAGAATACCTACCCCCGAGTGATGCACCCACCTACTCTAGGGAAATACACCCCTTGGAGCAATCGGCCATGGGACATCAGAGGGGCAGCATTCACATAGAGGGAAAGCTGGACAGACAGGAATGCATAGTTAAGAAGGGCACAGGGAGGGCATAGTCACAGGGATGGGAGGGGAGGAGAGTTTGTTATGGTCGGGGATGGTAATCGGGAAATGAAATCAAATATACATGAACTGTTGAATGTAAAACAAATTTTGCTCTATAAATTTGCACACAAGCCACAATAAAATTTAAAAAAAAAAAAAACATAGAGCAAAAAATCAAATTCACAAAAAAAGACCAGACGTTATAGTCTGACAGGGAATGAAGGAACCCCACAAGACTATGGCCCCAAGGCATCCTTCCAATGTGGAATTAAAGCCATCCCTGGATAGCACCTTTCATCCAAATAATAGACAAGCCCATAAAGTAAACACCTGAAATAAAAAGTTCCTTAGAACAATCAATTTTATAGGATCAAAAAGACAACATTTTCTCAAAAGCAAAGATGAAAAGACAGGAAGACATAGAAAATCTGGACAAAAGGAAAGAGGGAATCTCTGGTGGAAATTGGGAGAGTGCTGGCACATTATGGGGAATGTAAGTAGTCATGTTGTTGTTGTTGTTGTTATGTGCCGTCAAGTCGGCCCCGACTCATAGCGACCCCTCCTTGGGTTTCCGAGGCAGTATCACTACGGAAGTAGGATTGCCCAACCTTCCTTCCGAGGAGTGGCTGGTGGGTTTGAACCGCCAGCCGTCTGGTTAGCAGGCAAGTGACTTAGCCACTATGCTACCAGAGCTCTGGAAAACCAACTTGCTCTGTAAACTTTCACCTAAAGCACAATAAAAAATAAAACAGTGATTATGAGGGCAATTAAATAAAGAAAAAAATATTAGTTCAACTTTATACGTGTTGCACTTGAGGTGACCCCAAAAAACAAAAAAAACAAACCCACTGCCGTTGAGTGGATTCCGACTCATAGCGACACCCTTTGGGTTTCCAAGGCAATAAAACTTTAAGAAGTAGATTGCCCAACTTTCTTCCAAGGAGTGGCTGATGGGTTTGAAGCACCAATCTTCTGGTTTGCAATAAAATGCCTCAGGCACTACACCACCAGAGGTCCTTGAGGTGACCCCAGGTGTGCAAAACTCAGGATTTATGCTGTGAATCACCTGAGTAGAGGATACTAGTTGATATCCCTCAAAGAGCATTGTGCTGAATGTAGAGTAAGTAAGAAAGAAAAGTAAACACAGAACCATGGAGTACACCTGAGTCTGGGAGGTGGTGTTCTTGGAAATGAAGGCAGTAATGGAGGTGGGAGGAGAACAAGTGTTCAGTTAACCTAGAAGGAGAATCCAAAAAATAATCTGTCTCCTCAGTGACATGATTAGCCCATTAAAGTCAAGACTGCGTATTCCATTTTCCTTTGAAAAGTGCCATTATGTCTGGCATATTGTTGCTGGATTGGTAAATATTTGTGGCTTTACTGAATCTTCCATTGTAAACCTGTGAATAAACTTCCTTAGCTCTGATCTATTGGCCCATCTTTTAAGTACCTTAATAGAGATTTTATGAGACCACAGTTATATGTCTTCTATTGTCACAGATGAAAGGGTTGTTCCTCATTTCCCCATTTCTCTGGTTTTCTCCATCTTGTTGGAAAGTCTGGGAGCAGGGACATGATCTGTGTAGCTCTACTTCTCTGTCCCTCTCTTTGAGGTAGTCACCCAGGGAACATATGCTCCACAGACTTAAGCTAAATCCAGGACTAGAGAGTCTTCCCTACAGGGAAATCTCCCCAATTGTCTTTGGCTGTGTCTTAGTTATCTAGTACTGCTATAACAGAAATGCCACAAGTGAATGATTTTAATAAACAGAAATTTATTATCTCACAGTTTGGGAGGCTAGAAGTCCAAATTGAGGGTACCAGCTACAGGGGAAGGCTTTCTCTCTCTGCTGACTCTGGGGCAAGATCCTTGTCATCAGTCTTCCCCTGGGTCTAGGAGTTTCTCAGCACAGAGACCCCACATCCAAATAACATGCTCCACTCCCAGCTCTTCTTTCTTGGTTATAGGAGGTCCCTCCATGTCTGCTCACTTGTTTAATCTCTTTTATATCTCAAAAGAGAGTGACTCAAAATACAACTTAACTCTGTAGATTTTATCCTATTTCATTAACACAACTACCTCTAATCCTGCCTCATGAACATTATAGAGGTTAGGATTTGCAACACAGGGTCACAAAATGGAGGATAATCACATAACACTGAGAATCATAGCTTTGTCAAGTTGATACATATTTTGGGGGGACATGATTCAATCCATAACAGGCTGCGTGTGCCTGGGTAGTTTGCCTAACTCTCAAATTCAGCCAGCTTGTCATTTACCTAAGCCACATTCTCCAACAGCTCTATTAGTAATAAAGCTGATGTTTTGCTTTTTATTTACCTGACTCCTACGTTTGTCCCAGCTGGTTCAGAACTCTAGTTAAAAATAAAAGGGCATAGGGAATATTATTTTATGAGTGCCCCAGTAAACCAAAAATAAGATTCATAGGAATTTTGCAAAAGTGCCAGCTTGCCTCTTGACTACATGGTGTCTATAATTGTGTCTACACAACCAAGGTACTGCCTTAAATAGACCTATCCTTGCACAATCTCCATCTGCCATTTTTCTAGATGGAGAATGAAGGAATTCTTGTCTATAATTAAATAGATAAATGGAAATTATAGTGGATTATTGATTTTGTTTTTCCAATAACTTTATTCATTTCTTCTGGTCCCACAAATTCAAAGTGGTGAACATAAGATTTTAGGTAAGTCATGCACATAATACCTATCCCCTACTCCAAAGAGAACATGCAGAACCAAAGCTGACCAGTCAGAATTCCCTGAAATCATTGCTCTGGAGCTAGAAGAGAGAAACTCCTTTCCTTTCATTCCTCTCAGTGAGGCTATGAGCCCAGAGTTACGGGCTGCCAAGCCCCATCCATGTGATGAAGGCTGCCTAAAATAGGAGAAAATTAGCCAACATGTTGAGAAAACCAGACCAAGGACGGAGGAGGAGTCCTAGCAGTTTGTGTCCTTTTCTGAATTGTCCCCAGCTGTACTCCGTCCTTCCTGGTTATGTTATCCAATATAGGCCATTTTCTTGTTTAAGCTAAGTCAAGATGGGCTTCTGCTTCTTGCACCCAAGAGTCTTGATTAATATAAATTGTAATCAAGGAGAGAATCCCAAAGATTAGAGCTGAATAAACAGGACAAAATATCAAGTTCTAAAGCAGAGACAGAGCCTGTAAACAGGAAATGAATCTATGTGTCAGGAGCCAAGGAGACAGGGAAAGGTCAGGGTTAGTGTACAGGCATGTTATACTCTTTTTAAAGATATTGTCTCTTAGTTCCACACCTACCCTTCTAGACTCTGCTTTGTAATTGGCGGGGGGCTTGAACTCAGAAAACCACATTTCTCCTACTGCCAGCCAGATCCTGGTTGGGCTCTGCCAATAGAGTGCAAGGCTATAGAAAAGAGAATGCACTCTTTTTATTTTGGGGGGTGGAGTGGGGGGAATGTGTTTACTTGTCATGTCTGTAAGTATTGTTCTAGCAAAAGTTACTTATCTCAGCAGTGGCAGTTAATTCCAGTTACAATCTGCCTAGTTTCCAGTTTTTTTCACACTCTGGAACCCAACCTCATCATGGTCCCTTAGATAACACCACCAGCTGAGTGATACCCCTTCTTCAGATGTCTGAGGCTCAGTTCTGCAGGATACCGACCCTGAGCTCCTGTACCACCAGCAAGAGGAGAACCCCTCTTCTAAGATCTGTAACCCAGCTCCATGGGGTCGTTCTTCTAAGCTTCTGATTCTAATACTGCAAACTTGTCTCTGTGTCCTCTCTTAGGGGAACAGTGTTGGGGGAGGGGGGATTGCTACTTCCCACAGTCACTATTTCTGTGTCACCTTGGTGTTTAGAATGTTACATTTTCTGTGCTTAAAAACTGACGTGATTTCTGTTTTCTGAACTGAACCCTGTTTAGTATTGTATTTATGAATAAAAGTGGTCATCAGAGCAACATTAGCATAAGCTGCAGGCTCTAACCAGTAATCCCGGAGAAATGGAATAAGAATGGACACTTGAGAGAAGAAGTTAGACTTCAAGAGTAGGCTCTCGTTATTATTTGGGGAGTAGCGATATTATTTTTCCCAACTCTTACTGTGTGCTCAATGCTTTACATTATCTCATTTAATCTTACAAAGTATACATTTTGAGATCATTTCACACATTATAAGATTGAAGTTGAAAGAGGTTAGGTAATTTCCAAGCATTAACCAAGCAGGTAATAAGTGTCAGACCTAGGACTAGAATCCATGACAATCTTATACCAAAACACAAGCTCTCTGCATCTGGAACCTGTCAGGTCCATCTCTAAGCTTCAGCAACAGAAGAGCTGAAGCCCAGTTTTTATATTCTCCTTGGTCCATGTGACTGCTGACCCCTCACCATGCTGACTAAGTATTTATGCAGGCGTCCTTTCAAGGACTAACCTGTCCATGCAGGGTGTGCAGGATTCCCCTGCACTAACGTGATATTTCATAACAGGATCTGGGGGATACTATGCAGCTGGAAAAGTTGGTTTGATTGAAGCAGCTCAAGAAGGGAGTGGGGCTATATTGTGGGAGATAGAAACAATTAGAATCATACAATTTGAACCAATTAGTAGAATGCAGTGTAACCTAATGCTCAGTAAGAAAGAAACCCACTTGTTCTAAATGTTAGCATATGCCTCGCCATTACTCAGTGTCTGCCCTCAACAAACAGTCTGATTGTGTTCCAGTATGAGCTTCCATTCAGATCTAATTGCAATTAAGAACCTTTTCATTTTGTATTACACAGTCTGCACAAATGTGGCCATTTCTTTTTAGTCCTTTGACTCTTTGGTCTTTATGGTTCAACCATATCTACTTGGAGCTAGCCAGCCACGGTTAGTACTGACATAAAATAGGGGCTTTGGAGTCAGAGTTCATGGTAGGGAGATTAACCTTACTGCTTACTACTTGTTGTGATGTTAGACAAATCACCTCAACTCTCCGACCGCCCCCAAATGATATTAATAACTGCCATCATGCATTAAACTCTTATTATTTGCCAGGTGCTATGCTAATAAATTGACCTGTACTATCTCAACCTAATCCTTAAAAAAGTATTATCCCTGTTCTACAGATACTAAACTGATTGCATAGAGGTTAATGACTAGCTTGAAGTCATAGCTAGTATGTGTGGAGTGAGAACAAGTATATATTTCAGACTCAAATATTTCAAGAAAGAGGAACTGGTGTAGGACTTATCTTCTCACCATAAACAACTAGAAAACCAGATAAAACATGAAACAACTACTTTCAGGCATTGGACTATAAGTAGCACTGTACTGTGATCCATGAACAGAAGATATAGCAAGGTGAGGCCAATGATGCCCCACCTTTCTCTCTGGAGGCAAAATCTAGGCTGCTGCACAGGGGGATGAAGATCCAATCACAGCCAGGCCAGGTTTTATTGAGTTGAATAGTCAGAAATAAGAGTTCAAGGATACTGAGGAAAATTAAACATGTGGGGCAGTATATGGAAAAGGAGGGAGCTATGCAAATAAAGAGCTCCAGAAATCTATATGGGAGTCCCTCCAACTCTTTGGCTGAATACTAATCTGTATGTGTGTAGGGTGAGATTCCATAAGGCAGGACAAAAATTATTAACTCCCAGGGAAATAACAATTCTCAGAGCTCAGACAGGGTTGGAAAATGTTTGAGTACTTATCAACCAGAATGGTGATACCTTGTTGAGTATGAAGGGCATTGAAGAAAAATATCAGGAAAGTCACATCTTTATGGTAGGGCTAAGATGCCCCAAAGCAAAGCCTCAAAATATCAAGCTGGACTTCGGGTAAGATGCAGGAATAGACAGACAAGCCACACAGACCCTCTTCAACAAAGAAAAGAAAAACCAATTGACAAAGATACAGAAGTTTATCCTGGAGCCCTGAGCTTTGAAAGGAAGTATACAGAAGTGGCTTAGGTACCAACTAGTGGAAAAACCTGAACAAAAACTGTAAGTACAGAGACAGTCAGAGCTGTGGTCTGTCAGCTACTCTAATAGGACCAACAAACAGCCTGAATATTTCTAAGTAGTGTTGGGACCTGAGAATTGACCTAAAGATCAGCCCTCATCACTAAGGGCTGCAGGGACGACTGAGCTGGTGGCCGATGACTATGAAGAGAAACAGCAAGGAGGAAGACAACCTAAGCTGTTGACTTTCTGCTGGCTGGAGAGTGCAGCCATTTTGATTGTTTACACGCGGCAGCCATTTTGGATATTCAAAGTGACTAAGGGCACAGCCATTTTGAATCTTTACAAGTGGCAACCATTTTGGATTTTAAAGTGATAGCATCCTCATTCGGATTCCAGGGACCCAAGAAAAGACTCTGTTTGCCAATTTTGGCAGGGACATACAAGAGGCTGACAACAGGAAAGGAGACAGGTGGTGAGTGTAAAAGTGCTGTCAACTAGTGACTAGAGGAGCACAGCACAGTACACCCTGCTTGAGAAGATAACATAAAAAGAAAATGAAAATCATGGGCAAGTCACTCCAACATACAATCCAACATACAATCACCAATTAAATATAAACACAAAAACAATGCCTCGTAGACAATAGAGCATCACAGTCCACACAAAGAAACAAAATAAAGCAGGAGATACAAGGGACCAGGATACAGACCCAAAACACATCCCTGAGGAAGATGCAGCATCGGAACTCCCTGATAAGGAATTCAAAAGAATTATATTTAGGTATCTTCAAAGGATCAAGAGACAGATCAAGGAAAACAAACAGACAAAACCCTAGAAGAATTTTGGAAAAATATACAAGAAAAAAATGACAAAATAAATGAAAAATTAGAAATGATTCAAAATATAACAACATTGAAAGGGCAAAAGAGTAGAATTGATGCAATGGAAGACAGAATTAATGAGATTGAAGACAAATACCTGAATACTTCTTTGGAATGTGATTAGTCAAAAAAATGATCAAAACAAAATGAAGAAAGCCTAAGGTTCTTGTGGGATATCATCAAAAGGAATACCCTATGTGTCATTGGAACTCCAGAACAGGAAGAGAAAAATAAAACCACTGAGCCCTGATATGATAAAAGATGAGAATATATCCATTCAGGAAGTCCAATGAACCCCAAAGTGGATAGACCCCAAAAGAAAATCACCAAGACATATCATCATCAAACTCACCAAAACCAAAGACAAAGAAAGAATCCTAAAAGCAGCATGGGAAAAACAAAAAGTTACCTACAAGGGGCAACCAATAAGACTAAGCTTGGATTTCTCAGCAGAAACCATGCAGGCAAGAATAAAATGGGATGGTATATATAAAATCCTGAAAGAGAAAATTTTCCAACCAAGAATTATATACCTAGCAAAATTGTCCCTCAGACATGATGGTGAAATTAGGACAGCTCCAGATAGGCAGAAATTAAGGGAATTTATTAAAACCAGACAACCTTACAAGAGATGCTAAAGGGAGACCTTTGGACAGAGAAGCAACAACAGCCAACAACAACTGACCATTAACACACATGATAACATAACCCAGAAACCAACCCAGCTATGGAAGTATCCAAAGTAAATAAGCCTACAAGATTGCAAACAGGGAACCAGAAACATCAATTGACAAATGAGGACAACTACAAACCAAAAAGGGGGGAAAAAACTGTCATTACAGAACTTCTAGATGGTAGGGAAGTCAAGACAACTACAAGATAAAACTGACTGTTCTATACTTGGGAAGAAAACTATAAATCACAGAGTAACCTCAAATAAAAATGATAAACCTTCACATCAAAATAAAAAAGAGGACCAGCACAAATATTTAGCAAATGCTAAAACAATAGCAACGAAGGAAGTGGTAACATGACTCATAAACAAAATGAGCTCAGCATAGAAAATTATATGAAACAAAGAAATTGTCACCATGAAAAAGCACGTAACAAAAACAACAGCAATAAATTTATATTTACCAATAATTACATATCTGGCAAGGGACTTATCTCTAAGATTTATAGAAAACTCTAATGACTCAACACCAAAGGAATTAACAATGCAATTGAAAAATGGGCAGAAGACATGAATAGACACTTCACCAAGGCGGATATTCAGGTGGCCAGCTAGTACATGAAGAGATGCTCACAATCATTGGCCATCAGAGAAATGCAAATCGAAGCAACAATGAATTACCATCTCACCCCAGCACTGATGGCAAGGTTCAACAAAACAGAAAATAACAAATGCTGGTGGGTGTGGAGAGATTGGGACTCTTATACACTGCTGATGGGACTGTGAAGTGATACAACCACTGTGGATAGCAATATGGTGATTCCTTAGAAACCTGGAATTGGAGATACCATTTGACCCAGCAATCCCATTGTTAGATATATATCCTAGAGAGGTGAGAGCCAAGACAAGAACAGATATATGCATACTCATGTTTATCACAGCACTATTTACAATAGCAAAAATATGAAAACAATTTACGTGCCCATTAGTGGAAGAGTGGATGACCAAGCTATGGTACATACACACAATGGAATGCTATGCAGCACTAAAGAATAATGTAAAGTCTGCAAAACACCGCATAATATGGATGAACTTGGAGGACATTATGCTGAGTATAATAAGTCAATCACAGAAGAACAAATATAGTATTAGTTCATTGTTGTGGAGGGTCAAGGAAAGGTTTCTATATGGAGGGAAGCTTTCTTTATTGGTTGCCAGGGGTGGGAGGGGAGAGAAGGGAACACTGCAAAAGAAAAAAAAAAATGCATTGACCCATGAACAACAACAAAAAAAATCAAGCTGATCTATAAATAACTTAACAGCCTTCCAAAACAAACATTTTTAAAGGAAGACAATGAAAAACAAACACTCAAAAACATAACATTCATAATGTTCATTGTTGTTGTTGTTATGTGCCGTCAAGTCGGACCCGACTCATAGCAACCCCTCCTTGGGTTTCCGAGGCAGTATCACTACGGAAGTAAATTAACCCATCTTTCTTCCGAGGAGTGGCTGGTGGGTTTGAACCGCCAGCCTTCTGGCTAGCAGTCAAGTGCCTTAGGCACTACACTACCAGAGCTCCTTCATAATGTTCAGCATTCAATAAAAAAAATAATAACTACACTTATGGAAAAGAAGCAGCACACAAGACCCAGAAAGGACAGAGATAGCACAATTAGCAAAGACTTAAAACAGACAATATATGTAAGTTCAATGATTTAAAGTAGGGACTGATAAACTTTTTCTGTAAAGGGCTACATAATAAATATTTCAGCATTTCCAGGTCACATATGCTCTATGTCACATATCTTCTCTGTGTGTATGTTTAATCCTTTAATAATGTAAAAATTATTCTCAGCAAACAATCTATAGGAAAATAGGCCATGGGCCTGATTTAGCACATGTACCATAGTTTGCTAATGCTTCATTTGAAAGGAAAAATAAATAAATAAAAATTATATATATATGGAAACAAATGAAAAATGTTTCTAAAAAGAACCAAATGAATCTTCTAAAAATGAAAACTCTAATATCTGAAGTAATTTAACTGGATGGTCTCAACAGCAAACTAGACACTGAAGAACAAAAGATACACTTGAAGACATAGCAATAGAATTTATCCAAACCAAAACAAAAGAGATAAAAAGAAACTGGAAATAAACAGAGCCTGAGTGACCTTAGGACAACTTCAACTGATCTAATATATATGCAATTAGAGTCCCAGAAGGATAAGAGAAGAATAGAATAATTATTTGAAGATGTACTGGCTGACATTTTTCCAAATTTGAGTATTTTAAAATCAAGCCTTGTTATAATCATATTGCTAAAAAACAGTAACAAAGAAAAAATTTTAGAACCATATGGGGGGAGGGGGAGTATTACATTACCTGAAAGGAGAGGGGATTTAATTTCATAGACTTCTTACCAGAAATAATGCCAGTCAGAAGACAGTGGGACTACGCATTCAAAGTGCTGAAATAAAAGCCTTCCTTAACCTTGTCACTATTCTGTCTCTCAGTGAGTGTAGTAATAACACCTAACACAGTGGCATCACTAGGGGTGGTGTCACCCAGTGCAGTAACTCATGGTGTCACCCTCCCCACTGTGGACCTCTTCCTATTCCAGATTTTACAGAATTCTTATACTATTTATTATCAATTTTAATCATAAAATAATGTGATAAATATAGTTATAAATTGCTTAAATCTATCTGATATTTCTTAAATTAAATGAACAGTAACAACAAAATTGTTTTTTAAAATTTTTCTACATTGAATTACAATATTATTAGTTATATTTGTAGTAACTGAGTGGAAGGTTTCCTTTAGTTTTCTCCTTCAATTGCTACTTCATTCTCCAATTATTAATATAGGCTCACAAATACTAATTACCACAATATTATAGCTAAAACACCAGAAACACTGGTCACAATGAAAACATCAACACATGCTTGTAGCACATGAAGACAAAGCCATGTGATATGAAGCATCACTGGAATAGGGTAATAATGGCAGCTCTGACTGGAGCATGCTGGAAGGTTCAAAAAGTAAATGAGCATAGTGTGTTAGTCTTGTAGGTATATTGATACATGTAAGCTGGACATAGAAAAAACGTTTTTGTTGCTACAACTAATATTTTATTTTAAAAAAAGAAATTCTGTTGAAATATGGCACAAAAATTTTATAGACAGCTCTTTTGGTGTCACCCCTTGTGACTGTGTTACTTACTCAGTGCAGTCTGCACTCACCACCCCCGCATGCCCCTCACCTTCCTAGTGATGCTCCCGCCCTAATCACAGTTTCTATAAGGAATTGGCAGTATCTTTTTAAAAATTCTGGATGCAAAGCATATTCCACTATTATTGTTATTGAAACATGAAGTGATCACATTTTTATATCTATACCACAGAAGCCCACATTCTAAGAATGTAAGAATGATAACCTAGCACTAAAGTATCTTTCAATTTAACCTTCTGCTTTTCCACATATTCATTTGCCTGATGAATTATTATTATCATTCTCCAATCTATCAGTATTTTCTCACTTTCAAGTATTTACACATTCTGCTAGCTACATATTTTTCAAGACCCATCTTAGTGCCAACTTCTCTTGAAGTCCTCCATGACCAACTCTCCAGAAGCTTTTTCCCTCTTTTATGTTCCCATAATGTATTCTTGGTATTAGTGCTTCTCAAGCTTTAATGTGCATATGAACCACCTGGAATGGAGGCTGAAAATTGCACTTTTACAAGTTCCCAAGTGCTATTGATGTTGCTGGTCTAACAGGACCTCACTCTTGAGTTGAATGTTACTATGCCTTTTATTCTGGTTATATTCTTATCTTGCCTACTAGAATGGTAACAGTTTAAAGAGACCAAGTTACTTTTAACTTTGTGCTACTGTACCACCTAATACAGGACCATGTAGCTAGTTGCTGAGAGAGAGAAGATAAATAGGTAATTGCTTTAGCCAATCTCCTGATTCCTAGTCAAACCTGGAATTCCCATTCCCTCATGCTTAGGCATCCATATCTAATTTTTTTAAGTGTTCATGAAAAGTAAGAATCTCCTTCAAGCCCTTGTACTAAAGTATAACCCATTAATCAATGATAGCTACAAAATATTATGAGAAATTCATGAAGAACGATACTACTGATAAAATTCATCACTTAACTTTGCTGAATTTTAAAATGTGGATTTGCTGAGAATTTTTCTTTACATAAACACCATAAGTACCTTCTGTCTCTAGAGCAAAAAAAAGAAGCGTATGTGTGAATGTTGTCTTCCAAGGAGGAAGATACTTATAACCAAAAACAGAAAAGCATCCATCCTTTCCAGACTCATAAACTTAGTGAAGTCTCTATATTTAAAAAAGCTTCATAGACTTTTTTCTTACGTTCCCCTCCCCTACACACCTTGCTCCAAAGGCTCCTGGGTACTGTTACTGAACCATACATTGTGTGCTGCCATGTGTCTGACAGCACTGGCTATCACCACTTCTATATTGTTTTATACTGTACGACTCAACATGTTTCCCCTTTGCAAAAATTACATCATGTCACATGAAGTGTCTTTTCTCTTGGACAACCAGCAGATAAAATCAGACAAGGCTTTGCAAATATGTAAAGAAGATAAACTAATTCTGCTGCAGTTGTTCAATGTGTAGATGTTTACTGTACAGTCTTTGTTTCACAGTCCAGCTCTAGCTAACTCATCTAAGCAATGTCTTGCTCCCCACTAGAATGAAGGAGACGAGGATGAGAAGGAAAGTTTACACTTCTCTGCTGTGCATTTGTTTACATAAAGTACAATAGTATTCCATCCCTGGCTTTTGAACAGATGCAGTTCAGATTATAGTTTGACTTTCACACTGACAAAGGCTTTAACAAAAAGAGTTAGAAATTACAAAATTGTCAGAATTCCATTCCTTTCATGATGACTTCTCAAGTTTCTCAGAAGAAGCTAACAAAATCCTCAAGCCTTGTTGTTGTTGTTGTTAAGTGCCGTCGAGTTGTTTCTGACTCATAGTGACCCCATGCACAGCAGAACGAAACACTGCCCAATCCAGCGCCAGCCCCACAATCCCTGCTATACTTGAGCCCATCATC
>NW_006921845.1:3274404-3289004 GCF_000298275.1 Orycteropus afer afer | reverse complement strand
TCACCCCCACCTGGCTGACTGTTCCTCTGTCTGGCTTCCTGGCTTTTAATCCCCTTTCTCCTGCTCTTCTGGCCTGCTTCTTTGGGCGTCCCTGAGTTGTCTCTCCTCACCTGTACCCCTGGGGCTGACTGCTCTTCTGTCTGAGTTCAAGGCTTTTATCCCCTTTCTCCTGCTCTTCCAGCCTACTACTCTGGTGTCCCTGCATTGTCTCTCCTCACCTGTAACCCTGGGGCTGACCCTCATGCCTTACTTAGTCTAAAATAAAAATATTTGTTCACTTTCCACTGAAAACATATTTACCTTGATTCCTGAATCTAAAATGCCTTTTTCATATCCATACATTATGTAAAAATATTCCCTTCTAATCCCCTTAGGTTTATCTTTAACTCTTTAAGCCCTATATATTCCCACCATTGTTGTTTGTCTTACGTTGTAGATAGCTCAATGCCAGAGACAGAGACCAATGTGAGTTTCTTTACTTGGGACTCAACAAAGCACAACACATTTTTTTTTTTTTTCTAACTTTTTATTGTGATTTGGGTGAAAACTTACAAAGCAAATCACTTTTGGATTCAACAATTTTACACATTTTTTTTTTTTACATCACTGATTGCAATCATCTTAATGTCACATCACTCTTCTCACTTTCACTGTGTGTTTCTCATTTCCATTCCTCCTTCATTCCTAACCTTTCTTGCCTTTTGATCTCTGTCCTTGGGTAAATGCTGGCCTTTTGATCTTGAATATGTTGATTGTTCTAAAGACAACATACCTCTTTAGTGTTATTCTTCACCCTATAGACTTGTCTATTGTTGCCTGAAAACCAAGCCATAGGAGTGAATTCAGTTCCAGGTCTGAAGGGTGACTAAGGACCATAGTCATAGGGATTCCACCAGTCTCTATCCGACCAATAAGCCTGCTTCTTCTTTTATGATTTTGTGTTTTGTTCCACATTTTTTCCCACTCTATCCAGGACCTTCTAATGTAATCCCTTTCAGAGCAATTGGTAGTGGTAGCCAGGCACCATCTATTTTTTCTGATCTCAGGGTTGTGGAGGCTGTATTAGTCCTTTGGACTAATTGCCTCCACATGTCTTTGATTTTCTTCACTCTTCTTTTCTGCAGAGAAGAAACTAATAGTTCGTACCTTAAATGGCTGCTCATAAGCTTTTAAGACCCCAGTCACTACTCATCAAAGTAGGAGGTAAAACTTCTACTTTGTGGACTATGTTGCCACAGATAATTTAGAGCTTATTTATTTATGATGATAATTCTAATGATCTCTTAAATTTTCACAACGTCTACATGTTTAAGAAATGGTTTCCTGCCTATATTATTGCGATAGTTAAGGTCATATGTCAACTTGGATGGGCCGTAGTTTTGAGTAGTTTGGTAGCTGGATGTAGTTATTTCCAATGATGAGATTATAATCACCTCCATGGTAGAATCTGCTGTAGAACCTAATCAGTTGAAGGGGAGCTGCTATTGGGGTATGACCTGCTTCTAGTATATATAGTGAAGCTTTGAGAATGGTCTCTAGCTTCCTGGCACATCTGGATCCTGCATTTGGCCAAGTCTTCATCTCCAGTTCCTAGACTTGAACCAGTGGCCCGCCATGTTGTGTAACAATCTTGGGATTGTGCCACTTCACCTGCCTGCCAACTTTGGGTTTGTCAGCCTCAGCAGCCAGCAGCTATCTGAGTTAGGAAATGCTTCTAGCTCCAGTGGACTTGGAATAAGAGGCAGAGCTGAAGGCCAAGGTTGAGGGGCCTTTGCCCAGCTACTAGAGTCAGTACTCTAAATTTGGGCTTATAGCCTCAAAACTGTAAGAGAATAAATTCCTGTTTGTTAAGCCATCCTTTAGTGCTATTTATTATAGCAGCACTAGAGGACTAAGACAATTATCATCATTCTTCATTTATTTCCAAAATATTTATTGAGTATCTACTCATGATAGATATCAGGCAAAGCATTCATGGGGGTTAAATTGATGTACAACAGAGATATGGTCTCCACTCCCATTTAATCTGCACGCAATGAATGTTTATTGAGTTCTTATAAGATTCTGAACATTTAGTGTTGGTGATATATTTAGAGGTTACAATTTTCTTTATTTTATGGGTCTGAAAACTGAGCCCCAGAATGGTTAAATTACTTTCTCAAGTACACATAACTGGCTGTGGATGCAAAGAATGTAGCAAGGACCAGGTGTTGTGATGGAGATTGACTGGAGCCAAATAGCCTGAAATAGCCAATATCAATGACAATTAGCTTCCAGACTGAAGTCATGAATAAATTATAATACAATTAAAAGAAGATCAGATTAGCAATCAGGATATTGGGATTGGAGTTCCATCTTATTATTTTCTTATGAATTGAATAAGGTGAGGCGTTTTCAAACAGCCTTGCTTAGAGACCTACTGTTCTCAGGAGATGATTTTGAAGAGAGTCTTTGAAGGGAATAATGAGAGGATGAGTGGATTCCAAACTTCTTGTTCCAGATTTAATAAAGCTTTCATTAGTTTTATATATTGAGGTTCTGTTTTTTTTTTTTTTTTTTAAATGAATTCGAAAGAATATAACAAAAAAATTATAAATTAATTAACTGATTATCTTTAAGAACTTTTTCAATTTTGATCACCTACCATGGTAATCTTTTCATCATTATCTGCTAAGAGTATGTCTCTTCTTTATTTGGAGTGGTTAACATGGGACTTATTTCCCAACAGGCTGATAAGTATGCTAGATCTAGAGCCTTGACACTCAATGTGGTTGCTAGACCAGCCACAGCACCTGGGAACATTTAGAAATACAGAATCTTGGCCCCCCCAAGCACCTTGAATCAGAATCTGCATTTTACAAAGATCTCCATGGGACTTCATGAACATTAAAGTTTGAGAAGCACTGATACAGAAGATACTGGAATATTTCTTGGTTGATTTACACAATTGGTCCCCATGATATTCCTTTCTCTCCATTGTTAATAGCTAGGTTCAGATGGCTGGTTAGGTTAGGTTAGGATGGCTACACTCTTGCCTTGTCCCTCTTCTCCATGGCTCCAAGGAAAAATGTAGAGTCAGCATTTATCATTTATGCCCATATCCTAACCTACAACTCAATAGTCACCACTTATCCTTATAAATGGTCCCCCCAAACCCATGACCATTTAGTACAAGGGGATACTGAAAGCAGCTATTCTGTAATCAAGAACTGGGGCCCCTTTGATTAGAGCATTTTTCCAATCCAGACCAATCCTGATACTCACTAATTTTATAATATAGATATTCATAACAAAAATCTCTCAGAGCCTTAACAAATTGCCCCAGGCTTGTCCATGTGCTATTAAAGTTGGGCTGAGTAATAAAAGCTATAAATGTCCTAGGAGACAGCACTCATGCCCAGTGAGCATGACATCCCATAATAAACCTATTTGGCTCGTTATCCTGGCGCCTTTCTCTACCCTGATCTCTGAAAGCCAGAGAAAGGCAAACATGAGAATGTCAATCCAAAGGCATGGACATGGGTATAAGATGCTTTGCTTGGAGAGTTTTCATAAGATCATATTTCTGGCCAGATTCATATTACTTCTGAGTTGTAGTTGGGAGGCAATTTTTTCATTAGCATTTCCTTTCCCAGAAGGGAAACATTATCCCCTAAATAAAATTCTAGTGAACTAAATCGTTTCCAACCTCAGCATCATTTCAGCCTTGGTGTCATTTGTGGATTCAAGACTGAGTCCTAGTTAATCTGCTCAAGTTCCATTCCTAATAGGAAAAAATGCCAAGAAACATAGGAAAAGATGCACTCCATTTTCAGAGGCAATCACCTGTGTTTCAGACTGATCATAAATCAGTTCAGTTTATCAATTTCTTACAGAGTCAGCTCTTTCTAGCAAATATGACTGCACACATTCTGCCAACAAACATTTATTAAGAATATGCCATGTGCCAAGCAGTGGGGCTGGCCGCTAGGGAAACAATGACAGGTCTGTTTGTTTGTTAATCAAGAAACTCATAGGTTACCTGTGAAGATAGAAACATAAACAGCTATGATGTTATACAAGCAATACCTTACTGGTGGTTTGGAAAAGAAAATATAGGAATATAGATTAGTGAGCAATGAGGATGCAAATATGGGTAAGATTCTGTTCTTGCTTTCAAAGAGGTTTTAATCTATATGAGAACATAAGAAGCACACAACCTAACACTTGTAGTTGGTTCATGTTAAGTGTCAAATGTATAATTATCCAAAACACAGCCAGGGTTAAATGTCAAAGGTTAATTATAGTATCTATGGAGTAATTGATTGCTATTTTGGTGGGCACTGGAGATCAGAGAGGGATAAAGGAATGAAAGATTCAAGTTGACTATAAAAAGGGGGAATAATTCGTATTGTAGGAAAAAAAAATGAGAAAGGGAATGACTGAGGGGAAGAGGAGACAAAATGGCATCCTAGTGGCACACTCTACCCAGTCCCTTTACAACAAAGACCCAAGAAACCAAGTGAAACAGATTCAGATGATGATCTTGGCACTCTGGACATCAAATGAAAGGATAAAGGATTAGATTAAATATCAACTGGAAAAATAAAATAGGAATCAAAGAGAGAGACAGAATGGAGGCCCAACACAGCATTTTGAGACACAGAAGGCAATACACATGGGTGAGAAGAAGCCAACTTTACAGAATCTCCAGTAAGACAGAGACACAGTGTAAATAAATCTGGAGTGAAGCAAGTCAGCCATACTTGCCACACCAACCACCTACCACCCCACCCAATGGGCAGGTGGCATCACCCACTCCTGCACCACTGGATCAGTGACAGACAGTGGACAACACCTGCTCATGACATCTGCAGCTGCTCTACATGACCAGCAAACAGAGACCCACACATACTCACTCCCACCCATTACTCCAACCACCTGGAGACAGATAGGGAGTGCCCCAGTACTGCCAAACTTGCATGCCCACCTTGCCTACCAAGATATATGAAAACAAAGCAAAACAAAAAATCAGAATTTAAAAATATATATATATAATCAACAAATAAATACAACATCATTGTCAGATGTTGTCCATTGTCAGACACAATGGACAACTTCCAGTCAAACAAAGAAACAGGACAAGATGGCTCAAGCAAGTGATCAAAATAAAGAACCAGAAAACCTCCACGAGGAAGAGATGGTAATAGAACTACCTGATGAAGATTTCAAAATACTTATATATAAGGCCCTCCAAGAGATCAAGGAAACCGTAAGCAAAATCAAGGGAAACACAGACGAAACCATAAAATAATTCAGGAAAACAGTACAAGAACAAAACACAAAATAAATAGACAATTAGAAGAAAACAATTCAATTACAAAAAAATGAGCAGAGGACATGAACAGACACTTCACCAAAGAAGAGATTCAGGCAGCTAAAAAACACATGAAGAAATTCTTGCAATCATTAACCATTAGAGAGATGTAAATCAAAACAACAACGAGATATCATCTCACCCCAGCAATAATAGCAAAGTTCAATAAGATGCAAAACAACAAATGCTGGCAAGAGTGTGGAGATATTGGAACTCTCATACACTGTTGGTAATGCTGTAATATGGTAAAACCACCGTGGAAAACATTATGGCATTTCCTTTAAAAGTTGGAAATAGAAATACCATTTGATCTAGCAATCACACTACTAGATATATATCCTACAGAAAATAATAGCCAGGACATGAACAGAAACATGTACACCCATGTTTGTCACAGCATTCATAATAGCAGAGATGGAAACAACCTAAGTGGCTGTCAGTGGATGAATAAAAAACTATGGTACATACACACAATAAAACACAATGCAATGTTAAAGAATAAGGAAGAATCCACCCAATTCCTCACAATGTAGATGACCTTGGAGGACATTTTGCTAAGTGAAATAAATCAATCAAAAAAGGACAAATATTGTATGAGATCACAATTATAAGTGGTCAAGGCAAGTTTACACACAGAAACAATCATTTTTAGGTAGTTATCAGAGATGGGAGGGTAGGGGAGATAAAGCCACTAAGTAGATAATAAACATGTATTTTTTGGGGGTGAATGGAAAGACAATATACAATAAGAGGGGTAACAGCATAATATCACTAAGGCAAAGGAAGACACTGAGGTGCACAAGAATTACAGACATCAAAAGTAAATACTACTACATAAACAATCTTGCAATATCAGTAATAAACCATAATCCACAAGTGGATACATAGGCAGACATGCAAGATGAACAGGTATAGGTAGGTGAACAGGACTATATCCATGATCAAATATAGATCTGGCAGAGGATATATCTACTCATATATTTGTATATACTGTAAATATATCATCCATAAATATATTGGGACAAAACAGTGGAGCAAAGTTATGAAAACTTATTATCCATAACCAAATACTTTGTGGGAATACGTTACTGGGCTTGGGGGCTTAAGACTACAGTCTCAGGGGACAGGTAAGTTGATTGGCATAATATAGTTCACAAAGACAATGTTCTACACCCTACTGTGTTGAGTATGACTGGGATCATGAAAGCTAGCAACTAGTGGTCTCTTCTTATCTGGAGGAAAGAAATGTTAACAAAATGAAAGATTCAAAGAAACAATTAATCCAATGAACTAATAGACCACACAAACCACAGGTCCTACTGCACTAGATGGTACCAAGTTACCACTACCTACCACTCTGATCAGGACCACAGAAGGTGCAGGACAGAATGGGAGAAAAATGTATAACAAAATTCAAAATAATAAAAAAAGACTTACAGGTCTGATAGAGACCAATGGAACCCTCAACAACGTGGCCATTAGACATCCTTCAAACCTGGAACTGAACCCCCTGCCAGGAATCACCTTGCAGACAAACAAGCAACAGGCCTATAAAGTGAACAATAATACTCGTGAGGAACATAATTCTCAGAATAATCAACAATGTGAAGCCAAAAGGGCAGCATTTGCTCAAAAAGAAAGCTCAGAAGGCAGAAAAGGACAGGAAATAAGGATGAATGGAAATGGGTAACTGAGGCAGGAAGTAGGAAGAGTGATGTTACATTGAGGGAATTGCAACTAACATTATAAAATAAAATGTGTATAAATTGTTAAATGGAAAAATAATGTTATCTTTAAAGTTTTACACAAAACAAAATTTGAAAAAAAAAAATCTCATAAGGAAGGTATATAAAGGGATCTCTTGCAATATAATTGTATAACTATTTTTAAAAATACCAAAAAAAGAAGAAAAAAAAAAAAGCAATGTTCAATCAGGGTAAAAGAAGACATCCATGCAGGAAAGCACCCTATCTCCCTGCTCCTGAGCAACATCAAAGCTATCAGTCTGCTTGGAACAGAAGTTTTATGTATAAAGTATGTTCAGTGATAAATTGTAAAAGCAAGCTTTAGTATAGAGCCTTGAATAGAACCTACAGAACTGTGGGTTTCCTTTCATAACCAACGAAGAGTTCATCTGTATTTTTGAGAAGTGAATGAAAGAAAATCAGTAGACAATTAGTCCAATGGACTAATGAATCATGCAAACCTCAGCCTCCATGACCCTGAGACCAGAAGAACTAGATGGTGCCAGGCTCCCACTGTGACTACTCTGAGAGGGATCACATTAGAAATTCCTTAAAACAGTGGAAGAAAATGTGGAACACAATTCAAAATCATAAAAAAGACCAGGCTTACTGTTCAGAAAGAAACTGATGGAGTCCCTGAGACTATCACCCTTAGTCACCAGACCTGGAACTAAACTCACATCTGAGGCTCAGTTTTCAGCCAAACAACAGACAGGTCTACAAGGGGAATAATAACCCTAAGAAGATACATACTCAATCAACCATTCGAGATCAAAAGGGCAGCATTTGCCCAAAAACAAAGATCAGAAGGCAAGAAGGATTAAGAAAGAAGGAGGAATGGAAATGAGAAACACAGAGAGAAAGTGGGGTGATGTTACATTGAGGGAATTATAACCAATGATATGAAACAACATATGTATGAATTATTGAATAGAAAACTTATTTTCACCCAAATCATAATAAAAATTTAAAAAAAGAAAGAAAAAATCTGTAGAAAAATTAGATTTGCAGTGATTTGTAGGGTAAACTGGAGTAGGAAGGTACTACTGGAAAGGGTGAAAATGTGGAGGCATTACTATAAACAGAAACCTGTGGCTACATTTAATAATCATTCATAAGCAGTCTTTGTGTTTTGGGGGAAGAGATCCAGGATAAACAGCATCTTTTTTTCTGAAAAGTGTTTCTTGTGTAAAATGTATTTGAGGTTCCTCGATTTGAACTTAAAACACTAGCTCTAAATCTTTTTTTTTTTTTTTCCATTTAAGTTGGTTAAATCCAATGAATAAGCACTATATTAGGCATTAGGGAATTAACATCTGGAATCTCAGAATGCAGAGTATTAGAGTATTTGACAGCTTAGTGGCTATTTTATCCAATGACCTAATTTTATGGGTGTGGATAGAGTCCCCCAAGCAACAATAGTTAGAATCTGGAGTTAAAACGCAGATACTTAATTCCAAATTCAACATTCTCTCCACTGCATCACACTCCTTCTTAAAAAAAAAAAAAAAAAAAAATAGCCAATATGCCTCCCTTCAAAGAGGTTAACCATGGAAAAACTCAAACATTGTTTTTCATACAAGGAAGGTATGAAAGTGCATGCTCATCCCACTATGAGCAAAATGAGGTAACCTCTCTACAAGACTGATTAAAAAGAAAAAAAAAAAAAAGCATCCTCTGCATGATGATTTGGCTAAAGCCTTGAAAGAAAAAGAACATCAGAAAGGTGTTTACCTGTGTTTTCTTGACTACAGAAAGGAATTGAATTGTATGAATTATACCAAATTATGGAAAATATCACAAAGAATGGAAATTTCTAAATACTTAATTGAGCTCATGCGGACCTCGTACAAAAACCAAGAGGCAGTAATTTGAACAGAACAAGGAGTTACTGTGTGGTTTAAAATAAGAAAAGGTATGCATCAGTGTTGTGTCCTTTCACTATACTTATTCAATCTGTATGCTGAGCAAATAATCCAAGAAACTGGATTATATGAAAAAGTACAGAGCAACAGGATTGGAGGAAGACTCATTAGCAACCTTACATATGCAAGTGACACAGCCTTGTTGTTGTTGTCAGGTGCCATGGAGTCGTCTCCAACTCATAGCGACCCTATGCATGGCAGAATGAAACACTGCCCAGTCTTTTGCCAACATCACGATCCTTGCTATACCTGAGACCAGCATTGCAGCCACTGTGTCTATCCATCTTGTTGAGGGCCTGCCCCTTCTTTGTTGACCCTTTACTTTACCAAGCATGATATTCTTCCTCAGGGAATAGTCCTTCTGACAACATGATCAAAGTAAATCTGGCCATTCTCACTTCTAAGGAGCATTCTGGCTGCGCTTTGTCCAGAATAGATTTGTTTGTTCTTCTGGTAGTCCATGGTACTTTCAGTATTCTTTTCCAACACCACAACTCAAAACCGTGAACTCTTCTTAGGTTTTCCTTATTCATCGTCCAGTTCTCGCATGCATAAGAGGCGATTGAAAATACCATGGCTTGAGTTAGAGGCACCATAGTCTTCAAGGAGACATCTTTGCTCTTCAGCACTTGAAAGAGGTCTTTTGCAGATTTGCCCAATGCAATACATTGTTTGATGTCTTGACTGCTGCTTGCATTGGTGTTGATCGTAGAACCAAGTAATATGAAATCCTTGACAACATAATCTTTTCTCCATCTACCGTGAAGTTGTTTATTGGACCAGTTGTCCCATTCTTCTCAATGTTATCCATAATTTATTATGATCCACACAATTGAATGCTTTTGCATAGTCAATATAACATAAGTAAATCTCTTTCTGGTGTTCTTTACTTTCAGCTACAATCCATCTGACATCAGCAATGGTGACACAGCCTTCCTTGCTGAAAATGAAGAGGACTTGATACACTTACTGATGAAGATCAAAGATTACAGCTGTCAGTATGGATTATGTTTCAACATAAAGAAAACAAAAATCCTCACAATTGGACCAATAAGCAACATCATGATAAGTGGAGAAATACTTAAGTTGTCAAAGATTTCATTCTTATTGAATTGGATCAACAATTAATGCCAATGGAAGGAGCAGTCAAGAAATGACATATTGCATTGGGCAAATCTGCTGCCAAAGATCTCTTTAAAGTGGTAAAAAGCAAAGATGTCACTTTGATAACCAGGATCCATCTGATTCTTGCCCAAACCATGGTATTTTCAATTGCCTTATGCATGCAAATGTATAGACAATGAAAAAGGAAAACCAAAGAAGAACTGATGCATTTGAATTATGGTATTGGCAAAGAATGTCGAATATTTCATAAGCAGCCAGAAGAACAAACAAATTTGCTTGGAAGACGTACAGCCAGAATGTATCTTAAAAGCAAGGATGATGAGACTATCTTGCTTACTTTGAACTTATTATCAGGATGGACCAGTCACTTGGTAAAGTAGAAGGTCATTGAAAAAGAAGATCTTCAATGAAATGGATTGACACAGTGGCTGCAACGAGGGCTCAAAAAGAGCAATGAGTCTGAGGATTGTTGTAGGACAAGACAACATTTTCTTCTGTTATACCTAGAGTCACTATAAGTCAGAACCAATTTGATGGCATCTAACAGCATAACAAAGGATCTCTGGTGATACAGTGCCAAAGGCATTTAACTGCTAACCAGAAGGTTGGTGGTTCAAACTCATCAGCCATTCTGTGGAAGGAAGACTGAGCAATCTACTTCCATAAAGATTTACCACCTTGGACACCCAAAGAAGGGTCACTATGAGTCGGAATCGACTAGATGGCAATGAGTTTGGTTTTGCTTTTTTAGCAGCATAACAACAAAGTCCAGATAACAGAAAGCCAAATTTTCCCTGAATTGCAGCTTCTGATGGTAACAGTTGCCCTTGGTGATAAAGGCAGAAAAGAGTTCTATCCTGCGGAAATAAAACTTTTAGTTTATTTGCTTAATGCTCAGTCTTCTTGTGGCTGTGACAATGGACTCAAGCATAACAATGATTGTGGGATAGTGTGGGACTGGGCAGTCTTTCATTCTGTTGTACATAGAGTCAATATCAGTTGAATGCGACTTGACAACATCTAACAATAAGCAATTACAATGTCCTTTCTAAACCTTGTATCCAAAAAATATGGACCAAAAGGTGTGCAATCTTTGATCACAATAGTAAAGGTCTAATTAATTTAAATAGGTATAAGAATCAATGCAATATTTCAGAGCCCAGTTGTCCCATTCTTCTCAATGTTATCCATAGTTTGTTATGATCCACACAATCAAATGCTTTTGCATAGTCAATAAAACATAAGTAAATCTCTTTCTGGTGTTCTTTACTTTCAGCTACAATCCATCTGACATCAGCAATGGTGACACAGCCTTCCTTGCTGAAAATGAAGAGGAACATATCATGGAATATCAAATGATTAGTCATTTTCTCAGAGTTTAATCCTTTGTAGGAAAATAAATATGTTATATGCACGGACATCAGAAAAGTGAGATGGAGAGGTCCATTTCAAAAGGTTCTATTTTTCCCAAGCACATTGTAACATGTATTATTTTACTCATATCACATTTTCTAACTACAGATCTTTATGGCTACATCTTCCTTAAAACATCTACCAAGACCAATAATTATGGCCCATAACACACTTCAGAAGATGGAAATACTTCTGTTTTACAAAGACATTCATATGTGGATCATAGAATTATGGAATGTTGGAGATTAATGGGATATTATAGGTTGTTAAGTCCAAGTCTCCACTGGCTGCTTAAATCTCTACTATGATAACTTTGCTGTCTGTTTTTATCTTGTGGCATCAAGTTGATTCTGACTCATAGTGACCCCCTGTGTTACATAATAACACAATTTCAATCTTTTCTTCATTTATCATGATGTTGCTTATTGGTCAAGTTGTGAAAATTTTTGTTTCCTTTATGCTGAGGTATAAGCGTAATCCATACTGAAAGCTGTTGTCTTTGATCCTCGTCAGTAAGTGCTTCAAGTCTTCTTCTCTTCCAGCAGGCAAGGTTGTGGCATCACATTTCACAGGTTGTTAATGAGTCTTTCTCCAATCTTGATGCCACATTCTTCATATAGTCCAGCTTCTAGGATGATTTGCTCAGCATACTGATTGGAAAAGTATGGTGAAATGATATAACCCTAATGCACTTACTCTCTGATTTTAAACCATGAAGTATACCCTTGGTATATTTGAACAAGTACCTCTTGGTCTATGTACCTCATGGTCTAGGTTCCTTATGAGCACAATTAAGTGTACTGGAATCCCATTCTTCATAATGTTATCCATAATTTGTTATGAGCCACACAGATGCATAGTTGCATAGTCAATAAACCACAGATAAATATTTTTCTGGTATTCTTTGCTTTTAGCCAAGATCCATCTGACATCAGCAATGATATCCTTCATTCCACATCCTCTCCTGAATCTGGCTTGGATTTGTGTCAGTTCCCTGTCAATATACTGGTGCAGCCATTTTTGAATTATCTTCAGCAAAATTTTGCTTGCATGTGATATGTTTTTCAATAATTTCTGCATTCTTTTGGATCACCTTCCTTTGAATGGACACAAATATGGATCTCTTCCAGTCAGTTGGCCAGGTAGCTGTCTTCCAAATATCTTTGCATAGAGTGAGAGTTTCCAGCACTGCATCTGTTTGTTGAAACATCTCCATGGATATTCCATAAATTCCTGAAGCTTTGGTTTCTCCAATTCCTTAAGTGCAACTTGGACTTCTTCCTTTACTGCCATCAGTTCTTGAGCATATGCTACCTCCTGAAATGGCTGAATGTCAACCAATTCTTTTTGGTACAGTGACTCTGTGTATACCTTCCATTCTCTTTTGATACTTCTTATATTGTTCAATACTTTCTACAGAATCCTTCAATATTGCAACTCAAGGCTTGAATTTTTCTTCAGCTCTTTCAGCTTGAGAAATGCTGAAATGAGATAATAGAGCCCAAATATGTTCCTTCATCTACATGACAACTCAAATTAACAGACATTTATAAAATGCATGCCAGGCACTGTCCTGGGTACTAGACATTAAATGAATGAATGAGTGAAGCAAGATTCCACTTTACTTATAATGTCATGTACTCAGTACTCTCTACATTCAGGTTGCTCAGATGCATAGAAAAGGGGCACATAAACCAGATTTTGGAAGTCTTAAATGTGTTTTTATGAAAAAAAAAATAGCAGTTAGCAAAAGAAGTAATTATCTAAAGAAAAAAATTAAGCAGAGGTACAGATATGAGAAATGCGTGATATATTCAAAGACCTACAAGTAAATGATACAAGGGAAGAGTGGGGTTGGAGTCTGGTAAGAATCAGGTAAAGTGCCTTGTGTATCATACCTAAAGCCTCCAAAATAAACAAGAGAATAAACCAGATATACCATTTTGTGTAGTCATGTGGATGTATTTAGGAAATATTTATGAAGTAAAATTGACAGGTCTGCATGGTTATTTTGATGTGGAGGGTAAAGGAGAGGTGCCAGCTCAAGGATGATTCCTTGACTTCTGGCTTGAATTACTGGGTGGCTGTTAGAACTATCAATTGCTGGTACATCAAGTTAGAGATATTAGTAGTAGTTAAGGCTGTATTTATTCAGTTTAATGTAACATTGAAATACTAGTTAAGGTGATCAGCTACTAACTAGATAGAAGTCTGGAGTTCAGAGGGGAATTTGGCTTGCAGAAAAAGACTCAGCATCTAAGTGATTAATCATGAGCTTGAAAGTATGTAAGATCAGCCAAGTACAGAATATAATCTGAGAAAGGAGAAGTAGAAAAAAAGAAGCCTGGAGAACAATAATATTTAAAGTTACTTCCTGTAGTTGAAGATAGTCAGTGTGTTCCTCCTGGGTCTTCTTTTTTCGAGAGTAAATATTCACAGATCTTTTCATTTTATCTTCTCAAAGAGTGAAGAAAACCAAAGACACAAGGAAATTAGTCCATAGGAATAATGGAGCATGTGAGCCCCAGCCTCCAAAACCCTGAGACCAGAAGAACTACATGATACCCAGCTACCACTGCTGACCACTCCAAAAGGGATCACAATAACAGGTCTTGGATAGAGTGGGGGAAATGTGGAACAAAACTGAAAAAAAAAAACAGGCTTACTGATCTAATGAAGACTGGTAGAACTCCAAGGTTATGGCTCTTAGATGCCCTTCAATCTAGGAACTGAACTTAATCCTCAGAACTCAACTGTCAGCCAAACAATAGAAGAGCCTGTAAGGTGAACAGTAATATCAGAGAAATATGCACTCATTAGATCAATCAAGAATATGAGATCAAGAGTTCTGGCAAGATGGCGGAGTAGGCAGAAGGATTGCACAGACCCTCTTCAACAAAGAAAAGGGAAACCAATTAACACAGACACAGAAGATAATCATGGACCCCTGAGCCTTGAAGGGAAGGATACAGAATTGGACTAAACCCCAATTAGCAGAAGAATTTGCGTGAAAATACCAAAAAAAGGAGACATACG
>NW_006921845.1:3200953-3269039 GCF_000298275.1 Orycteropus afer afer | reverse complement strand
GGAGGAACGGTTGGTGAAAGGGCTGGAGGGAGGCAGCATGTCTGGCCTTGCAGTAATAGGCCTTGGGTTACTGCTGGTAATCCTGTCTTCCTCTTGTGGGATTAGAGGAGGTCAGAACATGTGGCCTCCTTGCCGTTTTAGCAAAACCTATCATCTCCATTCTGGATATCACTAGGGGCAAAGATGGCAAATGTGCTCCTACTTCCATAATATAGATTTGTCTATTGGCAGCTGCCAATTCCAGGGCTATATTTCCTAGTCTCCCTTGCTAAGGAAATGTGAGGGAAAATGAGCCAAGATTTTTATGAAACAAAACCATTTTCTTCCCTCTCCTTCTTCTATCCTGATGCAAATGATAGTGAGGCCAAAGTTTAGGGGATCACTGAGCCACCAGATGGAAGGAACTTGGAACCCTGAATCCCCACATGGAATAAAACAGCACAAGTAACAAGGAATATCTGATTTTTGACATTTAAGTAAGCAAGAAATAAATTTCAATTATCTTAAACACCTGAGATGTAGGAGTCTCTTTTTAAAACCTAGTGTTGCCCTAGTATTATTCATTTATTAAAACAATGCAAGAAACCATTAGTTTTGAGGGAAGGGATATTGCACCAATGATTTATACCTAGCCTGTTATCAACTAAGACCTCTCATATTTACAAACTTATGATTCTCCTCATTGTGTTGTTATGCATTGACCTTTTCCATCCAATTGCAATTACATTTATTTCTACTAAATTTCATCTTGCTAGACATAGCTGATCTCTGAATATTTTAGATATTTGTTTTGAATCTGATTTTGGTTGTTCAGTATATTAACTCTTCCTTTCAACTCTCTAGCATCTACATTTTCCATCAATGTTTCTGTCTTTGAATTATTAATAAAAAATAATTGAAAGGTTGTTAATGAACTAATATTTCCAGAAATATTCTCCTAATTCCATCCTTGTGCACTCTCCATTAATCTGATCCAACTCTGGCAATGACTCCCTTAGTTTGAGCATGCACAATTACTCTTTGAGTTTTCCCAGACTTGAATATGAGGATCGAGAACAAAAGTGAAAAACAATCAAAGAAAATCTATTCTCCTCCTTTCCATCCCCCTGACCTAAGCTTTTCACCAATTCCAAATTACTCTCTCTAGATATATTGCAGCAGCATTCAAACTGTCTTTTCTGCTCCCAATCTTCCTCACTTCCATTTATCCAAGACTCCTTTCTCAATTCTTTCCTCTAAAAATCAATCCACTTGCGTCACTTTCCTGTTAAAGACTTGCAATGATTTCCCATTCAATCCAAATCTCTTAGCTTTGTGTGCAAGACCTTTTTGAGTTGGACCACAACTACCCCACCATTTTCATTTTCCTCTACTTCCATTTTAAAGTTTTTATCATTCACCAAATAAGTTAAGTCCTTTAATAAGCCCTGCCTTGTAAATATTGTTCTTTAGCTTGAACTGATCTTTTCCCTCCTTTCCTCGATTCCTCAGGCAGAAGTAATTGTTCTCTTCACTTTCCCATTTACTCTGCTCAACTTCCATTGAATCATTTGTTATTGATTACAGATCCTTCTTTCTTCTCTAGCCTGTGACCATGTTGAAGACAAACCTGTGGCTTTCGGGTACTTCTCCAGCTCCCAGGCAATGTTCGGTAATTACTTGTTGAAATAATGAGTGATATAATTGAAGGAGGATGAAATAGAAATGGTGAGTGAACAGGAAAGATGGAAGGTGAAAGACATTATTCTGGCATGGAAATAAACAACCAAACAAACAAAAAAAAAAAAACAAGTTGATACATTTATGTAGTGTTAGGAGAAATACATGTGCATATTATCCATTAGCTATGTGACTTTAACAGCCAATGATATTTTTTTTCCAGAAGGATTGAGGGTCTCTACGTAGACACCAAAACCAAAAAACTCACTGCCATTGAGTTAATTCCGACTCATAGCAACCCCTACTGGGTTTCCAAGGCTGTAAACCTTTACAGAAGTAGATGACTTCATCATCTTCCTGCAGAGCAGCTGGTGAGTTTGAACTGCTGGCCTCCTGGTTAGCAGCCAAATGCCTTGCCCACTACACCACCAGAGAGCTTCTTCTATATAAACACAGAGCCGTCATATTTACAAACTCTTGTTTCACCATTCTGTAATTATGCAATGACTTTTTCAATGTATTTACAAGTCCTGGTCCTACATTGATACATAAGATAAAGCCAGAAACATAAAACTCCCTTTGTATCTAAATCCTTAATACTAGTTTTAAGAGCCCTGGTGGCACAGTGGTTAAGTGCTCAAACTAACCAAAAGGTCTGCAGTTTAAACCCACCAGCCACTCTTTGGGAGAAAGATATGGCAGTTTCCTCCCATAAATGGGAGAGTCACTGTGAGTTGGAAGTGACCCAATAGCACACAACAATAACAACAAACACTAGCCCTAAATCTAGTCAAATTACTATTATTATTTGTACTTGTTGGTGTGTGTTTGGTAAAATAATAAAGAATATCAGTGCTGAATGTCCAAATATCTCAAAATAAATTGAGTAGAAAGAATAAATCCAATAATTAGTCTGGGAACACAACGCAGGGTTGATTTCATTACATAATAGTTTCCAAAAGGAGCTAGCTGTCTTCCTTTTGAATCTTGATTAAAGGTGTGCATAGGAAGGGTATTCTACTCAATGCTCCTTGGGGATTTCTTTCCGTTATTTGGTTTCCCTTGAGTAGCTGGTATCATTAACTGGGCTGGTTTCTTTCATAATTGTCCTGAAGCCCTTTGTATCTTCAAACTGCTTTGTGATTGTTTTTCCTTGTTGTTGTTACGTGCTGTCGAGTCGGACCCAACTCATAGTGACCCCTCCTTGGGTTTCTGAGGCAGTATCCTTTGGATACCCTTAAAAATGAATCATTATGTGAGGTGATGGGGCAATTACAGTTCAGAGAGATTGTTGTTGGCAAAGCCAGGATAAAGCCATAGAAAGTCTTACTACTTTTTTAGCATGTTCAGAATGCTCCTTTCAAAATATTTGCATTTCCAAAAATCCAAGATGCCCAAAACAGTGAACTTGGTTTTCCCTTTTTAGACTAGGGACAGGGCTGCCAGATAAAATACAGGATATCCAGTTAAATTTTAATTTCAGACAAAGAGTGAATGATGTTTCAGTATAAGTATGTCCCATGAAATACTGGAAGTCTTTCATTTTTATTTGCCAAATCTTGGAACCCTTAATTAGGGGGTCAATATTATTTGCCCCAGAGTCATATGAACTTGGGCAAGAAACTTAGTATTTCTGGATTGAAATGTTCACATCTTTAAAAATACACATCTAGATGCAACAATGGGTCTCTCCTCGTCAAGAAGAAGAAAATCAAAATTAATGGAAACAATCAGTCCTAGCAACTGGTACACCATCCGATCTGCAACCTATACAACTATGAGACCAGAAGAACTAGATGGTGCCCGGCTACCACTGTCATCCACTTGGAAGGAATGTAGGAGATCCTGCATAGAGAGGGAGAACAATGTGGAACAAAACTCAAAATCTTTTGGAGGAAAAAAAAAAGAAGGTGGGGACCAGGTTTGCTGGTCCAATAGAGCCCGGTGGAACCACTGAGACTATGGCCCCTAGCTGCCCTGCAGGTCTGGAATTGAACCCACACCTGTGGTTTCCAGCCAAACAAAGTACAGGCATGTGAGTTAAACATTTACCTCAAGTAGACACACGCCCTGGAGAGAACAATCATGGGAGAAGGAAGGGCTGCTTATGCACAGGGAGACAGCTCAGGGCGCAGAAGAGTATGGAGGGATGGACACTGGGAGAGGTAACTATGGGGAGGAAGTGGAAGGGGAGCTGTTGCATTGTAAATTTTGGTCAATGACATGAGACAAAGTATATTATGTGAACTGCTGTATGAAAAGTGAATTTATGCTGTAAATCTTCACCCAAATCAAAATAAAATTTAAAAAAAAATACTATATTGTGCTACATGATGGTAATGTGCCTTCCATTGCTAACTAGGCCATGGTACAATATCTTTCCATTATCCAAAACTTACCTAAAGGTATGATTATGATGTCATGGAAAGAGTACTGCACTCCATTAGAAGACTTGAGTTTGAATCCCATCTGTCTACCATTACCTGGTTTTAGGCAAATAAAATCCTCAGTTTCAGATTCTTCATCTACAAAAGTGGGGATAAGTTATTTCTTTAATATGTTTATTATGAGGATTACATTAGTTATCTATAGAGGTGCTTTGGGCTTATGTAAAGTTATCAACAGATTACGACTTATTACCAAGTTATTCAGCTCTTACCAGAAGTTACTCTCAACCAATGGTGAAGTGAGTGAGCTATTATCAAAGCTACATGGCCAGAGGCCTTGTTCCCCCATATGATTCAAACTAAGATTTCAGTCTGGGATAAATTCCCATAGTTGTGGTTTTGCCATCCCTGCTCTTTGTGTTTCTATAGATCTGAGTTCAGATGTTAGCTCTACATAGCAATTTCTTCAAATAATAAGTGGGCAATATAATATCTATTGTAAACATCATGGAAAATGAGTGAGAAAATATATACAAAAGTCTTGGCACACAGTTTCTCACTACAAATGCCAGTTCCTTTCCCTTCTTTTTGTTCCCATGGATGCCTTAATTTAAGTCTTGCCCTGGGAAGAGGCCACTGATTAAGGAGAAGATCTCAGTTTCCATTCCCCTCCTCAACCAGGTATGAGGCATGGGTGGTTCTGTGGTAGACTGCTCACCTTCCATGTGGCAGACCACGTTTAATTTCTTACCAGTGCATCTCATGCCAGTCACCACCTGTCTGTCAGTGGAGGCTTTCATGTTGCTGTGATGCTGAACATTGGAGCTTCCTGACTAGGTAGACTAGAAAGAAATGTCTGGTGATCTACTTCCAAAAATCAGCCAGTGAAAGCCCTAAGGATCACAACAAGTCCGATCTCCAAATGATCATGGGGTTGGTGCATGTCCAGGCAATGTTTCTTTCTGTTGTTCACGCTGTTACCATGAATCGAGGGCTAACTAAATGGCAGCTAACAACAATAAAACCTCAACAAAGCAGCTCTGGAGTCAGAGCCCATCAGGAGTAGGAGAGTCCCCTGCACACTGCAGATCTCCCCTGATGATGAAGTCTGAGATACTCAACTCTTTCGTATCCCTGACTTCCATAGATCCATAGGACAAAAATAACCTTCCTTAACCTCCACCAGATTCAAACCAGAAAGCAGCAAGAGGAAAGTTGTTTTGACCCAAAGGGGCATACAGCCTTTTCCAGGCCAGACATAGGATAATGAGATCCAGACCCCACAAAATTCCCTGGATTTAATTACATGTCTGCCTAAACCCTCCCTGTACCATATCTTCGAGCCTCTCTCCCTTGCTTCAGTTCTCTCTCTTGCCTCAGACACAGCTATTCTTCAGCTACATTTTTCAGGTCACTAGGCCAGTCTTAAACAGGGGCCAAAAGATGTCTGCCCTGGGGAACTAGCAACCTGCTCTGAGGATGCTGGATTCACCCTCTGCAGGAGTCAAATTAGAGAAGGAAGCCAGTGCTTTGCATGCATATATCTGGTGCAACAGTGACCTTCAGTGGCAAGTGTGCCTGTGGCTGAGCTAGGAAGAGAAAGAAAATGTCTCTCTCAAGGCAACCTATACTCCTGGGAGGCTAGCATTCAGATAACTTCTTAGAACCACTTTCCAGAAAACCCATGCACACAATTAAAAAGAAGAAAGGGAAAAATAAATAATCCCAGTTATGCACGGATGGAATCTAATCCTGTCACTCTGCTGCTTATAAATGTAACTGTCCAGTGACCTCTCCACTACCCACAGGATAAGGTCTGAACTCCTTAACACAACTACCTGTTATCTCCTACAATGCTCCTATGGCTGGAAACACACCAGACTTCTCTGTAGTCCCTGAATGTCCTGCAGTGTTTCCTCTATTTTTAATGACCTTTTTCAATTTTCTGCCTGATAAAATCCTTTACATATTTGAGGGTTTCATATCAGAAACTGACTTCTTGGTAAAGCTTCAGTTTTCTCTCTCCTAGCCACTACAAAAGGAGACCTGATGATGCAGTGGTTAAATCATTCAGTTGCTAACCAAACGTTCAGTGGTTCAAACTCACCAACCACTCTGTAGAAAAAAGATGAGGCAGGCTGCTACCATAAAGAGTTATAGCCTTGGAAACCCTCTGGGGCAGTTCTACTCTGCTAGAGCTAGGGTCATTATGAGTCAAGATCAACTTTATGGCAGTGGGTGGTAGTGGTAGCCACTGCAGAATTAATTATGCTTTCAAAACATTCACCCAGAGAGCAAGTAGAACATATCTTTATTCATTTATTTTCAGGAAACAATGACAGAATATCTACTATAATGCCAGGATATAATACCACTGTAATGTCCTGGATGTTTGGGATAAACATATGAAAGAGACAGAGTTTCTGGCCTCAGAATGCTTACAGACTAGTGGGGCATGCACAGGGAAATCATGCCATAGAGTGTAGGAAGGAGTTATGTGCAAGTTCCACAATTGGCTAAGGAATAAGGTCATGACTTTGGTCTGTAAGGAGGGTAATCAGAGACCCTGACCAAAAAGAAGAAGTATGGCTGGGATAGGTATGAATGTAGTTTGAGGCAGAGAGCAGTCCATATTGGCATGGAGCATGGGTTCTGTGATATACAGTAGAGGGATATAGTGCTAGAATTCAGAGATCAGAAGATAGGCTCAAAGATTTAAAATGTTTGCTATGGGAATCAGGAGTCATGGAAAGTTCTTGAATAAAAAAATATATATATTTAGGAAGGATAAACTAAAACATGAACTAGTTGTAGCATATAGGACAAACAGAGACCCATATCAGGTTTCTGTCTTCTATCAGGACTTAGAGACATTGCCAGGCAAATCTAGTCTGAGAGGCTAAGGTAAAGTTGATGAGTGGGTAGGCAGACAGGTCAGGTACAGGACAAGAAAGGAAGACTCCAGATCACAAGAGGGGCAGTCACTTAATGTGTAGTTGTGAATAGAAACAAATGTCAAAGTTTCAGAGAATGAGACACCAAGGGGGAAACACAAAGTCTGACTTGATTTTTGTGAATCGCAGCTTGTTTGATTGTGGTTGCTTCCAGAGGGCTGGGCCCCTGACAGGCAAGGTTGAGGGTTTGATGAAGTTGCTCCAAAAGTTCTAGCTTCCAGACATTGGAGGGACCCTATAGAGATCCACCCTTGGTTCAAATATGTGTCCTGGGCATCTTTAACATGATAGAGATATGGACTTGTTCCTCAGCCTCCAGACACTAAACATGATTTTCTTTTCCGTTGCAAAGGTCTGTCAGGTGTCCTTTCTGGTCATTTTATCATGAATTGGGGAAGAGAGTTGTTCTTTGACATAAAGAGTAGTGTACTAATTGGTGAGTGAGATGGTACATAGGGTGAATTAGGAGAATGTATATCCATGCATATTTTCATTGGCATATCCCAAGAGACCTCTTGCATACAATGAAAGACTATAAACAATCTAGAACAGAGCCTTTCTTCAAGAAGTTATCTGTCTTTAGTTATCTAGTGTTCAATAACAAAAAATACCACAAGTGGATGGCTTTGAAAGAACAGGAATTTATTGTCTCACTGTTGTGGAGGCTGGAAGTCCAATTAGGGCACCAGCTTTAAGGGAAGGGCTTTCTTTGTTGGTAGCTCCAGGACTTGTTTGGTTTTCCTTGGCATTGTTTGGTGTCTGTCTTCCCACTATGTGTGTTTTGTGTCTATTCTGCTCTTTTTCTAGGACACCACTTAGAAGTGATCAGATTTAGGAGCCACACTGCTGGCCTCATTAACATAAAAAATGAAATCCTTATTTCAAAACAGGGTCATATTTACAGGTATAGGAGTTAGACTTCAACACATATTTTGGGGGCAGGGCACAATTCAATCCATAACAGTATCCGATATGATGAAGAGGATGTTATGATGAAGAGAATATTATGGTTCTTCATCTGGATCCCCACAGCAAGCTGCCTCCCTCTATAATGGCACTCAACACAACATCAATCTGTTTACCTACCTGTTTATCTCAGCAGAAAATAAGGTCCTGAAGGGCAACAAAGACACTTTCCTCAACAAACACAGTACCTGTAACACAGTCAGCACTCAAGAAATATTGGTTGAATTAAAGAATAAATAAACAACCCTGGGTTGTGGAAACTTGTTATGAAGTTCCCACAGGCATCTCTGGGTTGGACCAGAACAGAAATAAGTTCTATATCTTCCCGGGTGTGCCCTTCATCTTTTTGCAGACTTTCTTAACATGTATATTAGAAAGAATGTTATATTTTGAAACAAATGAAAATGATTTTAAATTCAGGATATGTCATTTCATTAGTTTGAACAATTTACTCATATTTTCTAAAGACTCAATTTCTTCACCTAAAATATAAAGATAATAGTAATAATATTCTTCTTATTGAACTGTGGGAAGAGTAAGACATTATATGTAAAGTGTTCTAGTGATACAAACAGTTGTTGCTAGTTGCCATCAAGACAGCTCTGACTCGTGGCAACTGCGTTTTCAATAGAATAAAACATTGCCTGAACCTATGTCATCTTCACAATCGTTGGTATACTTAAGTTCATTGTTGTAGCCACTATGTGTTTTGAAAGCCTTCCAACCTAGGGGCTCATCTTCCAGCACTATGTTGGGCAATATTTTTGTTATGATCCATAGTGGTTTCATTAGCTAACTTTCAGAAGTAGATTGCTAGGCCTTTCCTCCTATTCTTTCTTAGTCTGAAAACACCACTGAAACCTGTCCACCATGGTGACCCTGCTGGTATCTGAAATATCAGTGGCATAGTTTCCAGCAGCAGAACAACACACAAGCCATCACATCTTGAAAACTGACAGATGGTAAGCCTCTAATAACTGTTAGCTGTTGTGTTTATAACACAGTGTGTATTTTTGTGATGAACTTTTAACCATCACAAATCCCAAAACCCTAGAAGACAGTTTTTATTCCACAAGCAGTTCTGCTGCAGAAACTAAAGAAGGTTTTGGTACAACTGGAATGCTTGAGTCTATGAGTCTGTAATGGGAAAGTACACATGAGTACTTGTGTACTGGCCTGAGAGTAACAGGGGTCTTTCTAAATGTCAAATAACATTAGTATGGAGGTACAACTATGTACTTACATCAGTCTATTGTTGCTAGAGATAGGGATGGGAAGTTATGAAATGCTCAGGATAAAGAATCACTTATGGGGGTTAAACAAGCATTATGGCATCCAAGACAAAACAATAACTTCTAGGATTATAGGTGATACAGAGATACAGAGAGAAGTAAAGCTAATTGAAAAAGGATGACACTATCTCTTGGCTGAGGTTTCTGATAGTTGAGAGATGTTCAATACCTTAAAAATCAGTGCGAACAATGACTTAGTATCAGCCATCTTAATTTGACAGAATTCATGCCCTAGCATGAACAATTTCACTTGGTTGGGTTTTGTTGCTTCAAAAAAGGGAGTGGCATAACCAGAGCAATCTTTATAAAGCCCACATCTAATTAATATATCACTTGTCTGTCAGTTTGTCATATTGTGATGGCTTGCACACTGGAATGAGGCTGGAAGCTCTGCCACCAATATTTCAAATAGCAGCAGGGTCACCCATGGTGGACAGGTTTCAGCAGCGCTTCCAAACTATGACAGATTGGGAAGAAGGACAGGGCCATCCACTTCTGAAAAAATTGGCCATTGAAAACCTTATGAGCAGCAGCAAAACACTGTCTGATGTATTACTGGAAATTTTTATGAATAACAGCAAAACAGTTGCTGATAGAGTCCTGGAAGAAGAGTCCTTCAGTTTGGAAGGCACTCAAAACATGACTGGGGAAGAGTTGCCTCCTCAAACTAAAGTCAACTTTTCTGATGTGAATGGAATAAAGCTTTTGAGATGTTCATTTGCTGATGGGGCACAACTCAAAATGGGAAGAAAAAATTGCAAACATTTATTAATAATCAGAACACAGAAAGTACAAAGTATGAATCTAGGAAAATTGGAAGTTGTCAAAAATGAAATGGAATACATAAATATCTACATCCTAGACATTAGTGAGCTGAAATAGACTGGTATTGGCCACTTTGAATCAGACAAGCATAGGGCCTCCTACACCAGGAATGACGACAAATTGAAGAGGAATGACATTGCATTCATGGTCAAAAATTAATGTTTCAAGATCTATCCTGAAGCATAACACTTAGAAAACCAAAAGGGAAGAATATGCTTGGCATTTCTCAAGCTGAAATAGATGAATAAAAAATTCAAGCCTCAAGTTGCACTACTGAAGGATATCCACCAGCCACTCTACAGAAGGAAGATAGGGCATCTACTTCCAAAAAAATTTACTGCCTTGGAAACCCAATGAGGGTCACTATGAGTCAGAATCAACTTGATGGCAGTAAGTTTGGTTTCTTTTTGGTTTATGGGCAAAATATTGAATGATGCAGGAAGCATCAAAAGAAGATGGAGGGAATATAGTCACTGTCCCAAAGAGAATTGGTCAATGTTCAACCATTTCAGGAGGTAGCATATGATCAAGAACCAATGATATTAAGGGAAGAAGTCTAAACTTCACTGAAGGAATTGGGGAAAAAAAAAAAAAACAAGGCTCCAATAATTGATGGGATACCCAATGAGATGTTTCAACAAATGGATGCAGTGCTGGAGGCACTCACTCATTTATGCCAAGAAATTTGGAAGACAGCTACCTGCCCAACTGACTGGAAGAAATACACATTTGTGCTTATTCCAAAGAAAGGTGATCCAGCAGGATGTGGAAATTATTTAACAATATCATTAATATCATACACAAGTAAAGTTTTGCTGGAGATAATTCAAAAATGGTTTCAGCAGTATATTCACATTGAACTGCAAGAAATTCAAGCTGGATTCAGAAGAGGACATGGAACAAGGGATATCATTGCTGATGTCCGATGGATCTTGCCTAAAAGCAAAGAATACCAGAAAAATGTATACTTGTGTTTTATTGACTGTGAAAAGGCATTCAACTGTGTGGATCATAACAAATTACATTCAATAGTGTGAAGAGTGGAATTCCAGAACACTTAGTCATGTTCATAAGGAACCTGTACATAGACCAAAAAGGCTGTCATTCAAACAGAACAAAGGGATACTGCATGGCTTAAAATTAGGAAGGGTGTGTTTCAGAATTGTATCCTTTTACCATACTTATTCAATGAGTATGCCGAGCAAATTATCCAAGAAGTGGAACTATATGAAGAAGAACATGGAATCAGGATTTGAGGAGGACTCATTAATGTCTGCAATGTACAGAGGACACAGAACTGCTTGCTGGAAATGAAGATGACTTAAAGAACTTACTGATGAAGATCTGATTCAAGACTATATTCTTTAGCATGGCTTATACCTCAACATAAAGAAAACAACTGGACCAAGAAGCAACATCATGATGAATGGAAAAAAGATTGAAGTTGTCAAAGATTTCATTTTACTTGAATCCATAATCAACACCACGGAAGCAGCAGTCAAGAAATCAGATGTCGTAATTGTACTGGGCAAATCTGCTGCAAAAGACCTCTTTAAAGTGTTAAAGAGCTAAGAGTTCACTTTGAAGACTAAGGTGTGCCTAAACCAAGCCATGATATTTTTCAATTTTCTCATATGCATGTGAAAGCTGGACAATGAATAAGACCAAAGAATTGATGCTTTTGAATTGTGATGTTGGCAAAGAATAGTGAAAATACCATGGACTACCCGAAGAATGAACAAATCTGTCCTGAAAGAAGTGCAGCCAGAATGCTCCTTGGAAGGGAGAATGGGCAGACTTCATCTTACTTAATTTGGTCATGTTTTCAGAAGGGACCAGCCCCTATAGAAGTATATCATGTTTGGTAAAGTAGAGGGTAAGTGAAAAAGGGGAAGACCGTTAACGAGATGGATTGACACAGTGGCTGCAATGAAGGGCCCAAGCATAGCCCTTGATTGTAAGGATGGCACAGGACCAGGCAGTGTTTCATTCTGTTGTACATAGAATCACTATGAGTTGGAGCTGACTCTGGTAGCATAGTGCCTAAGGCACTTCACTGCTAATCAGAAGGCTGGCAGTTCAAACCCACCAGCCACTCCTCGGAAGGAAGATGGGGCAATCTACTTCCGTAGTGATACTGCCTCGGAAACCCAAGGAGGGGTCGCTATGAGTCAGGTCCAACTTGACGGCACATAACAACAACAACAACAACACAGCAACACATTTAATAAGGTCAACCTCCAATGACATCCCATTATCCTTGGGATAAAGCACATGATGCATATGGCTTTTAAAGATGTTGCCTCTGCTTAACTCTTCTGGCTTCATCTATGTCTCCCCATTCTCCTCCTCCACTCCCAATCTCAGTGCAGAAGCAAGACAGAACTACTAATTGGATATTTGTTTTCTAAATTATCTATGTCCTCTCCTGGCTCTAGGTATTTTCCCAGGCTAATGCTGCACTTCCCAGAAGTACAGTCAGAATGCTCCTTGGGAAGCGAGAATGGCCAGACTTCGTCTCACCTACTTTGGTCGTATTGTCAGAAGGGACCATTCCCTGGAGAAGAATATCATGCTTGGTAAAGTGGAGGGTCAAGGAAGAAGGGGAAGGCCCTCAACAAAATGGATAGACACAGTGGCCCCTCAACAAGATGGATAGACACAGCGGCTGCAACGATGGGCTCAGGTATAGCAAGGATCACGAGGCTGGCACAAGGCCGGACAGTGTTTCGTTCTGCTGTGCACAGGGTCGCTATGAGTCAGAGTCAACTTGACGGCACCTAACAACAACAAATGCTTCTTAAGGTTGTTATATTAATTAAACACAATAATGGATGCAATGTGTTTATCATTATACATAGTAAGTGCTCTAGCAGGGATAAATATAATCATTGTTGTTATAAAGCCTTCTTCTATAGGACTGACTACATAGAAAGCCAATTCTTTGTATGGCAGTGCACAATATGTTAAAGACCTCAATCATATGGATCTAAAATAAATTAAACAGGAAGTTGAATATAAACTCATCATATTTGCTTCCTTTCTTCCCCCCAATTTCTAACAAGAGGCCTTCAATGAGGTGGGTTGCCTTCTGATATTGGTTTCAGGAACAGAGAAAGGCAGAATAAAAGTGTATTTCAATAAACAAAGCTAACATTTGCTGAATAACTTGTCCTCTCAATTCTATGGTCTAAGATGTAAGCACATAAATGGAACCAAAATAATAGAAATTTAAAAACTGACTCATAGCTCCTTCTGTTTTAAACTACAGCAAACTCAGGGAAATGGTATTTTTGTTCATAAAGCACTCTGTCACTGGGAGCAGTCTAGATGATCTAAGGAACAGGGGTGAGTTGTCTTTAAAACAATTTGCATTTCTGTCAAATAAAATGTTTCATGGAATGATTTAAGGAATATATTCAAGTTTGGGTCATATGTTATCCCAGACCTATACATGGAGTAAGCTACACTATTAATTTAACAAAGGTTGACTGCCTATCTACATGCATCAAATACTGAGACAGACATAAATAATCCACTACCTGCTTTGAAGGAGCTCAGAAGTTAATGACAGAAATAGGCAAAAAAAAAAAACTATGACAGTGCCCTCTAGATAAATGGATAGATAGATGATCTCAGCAGAGGTGCTGAGGGAGTTTGTAGGGAAAGAATCTCTTTTCAGATGGTAAAAAAATATTTAGCAAAAGTGATGATGTTTAGTAAAAGTGATGATGTATGAGTCTTGCACAATGTTCAGGGATAAGCCATATGTCAAAATGTGGAAGGGAGTAGCTTGGGAGGAAAGCAGAAGCAGATGGGACTAGGGAAAAAGGTAAGAACAAGATCTTCTAGCATCTTGAATGGGATGTTAATGATTTTGAATACAATCTGAAGTTAGTGGGAGCTGGTGAACAATCGTAAGTATACCATTAATAACTGGTTGCATAGTGGCTAAAGCACTTGACTGCTAACCAGAAGGCTGGCGGTTCAAACCCACCAGCCACTCCTTGGAAGGAAGTTTGGGCAATCCTACTTCTGTAGTGATACTGCCTCGGAAACCCAAGGAGGGGTCGCTATGAGTCAGGGCCGACTCGACGGCACATAACAACAACAACAACATATAGAATAAGCCAGACTTGATGATCATGCCCTCCTCGGGACAAGGGATTTAAGATGAAGACAAGTTGAGGAGGGGAGAGAAAAGGTCAAGTTTAGGATATTTGGAGTTTGGGGTATGTGCAGAATATCTAGGAAGAGATATGCAATAAAAAATTGGACATCTGGACTTGGAATTCAGGAATGAGATCCACAATAGGTATAATTTTGAGAATCATTATCAGGAGATGTTGGTTGAAACCTTTTGAAGGAGAATCCTGACATTTAGGATTTTAAGTAGGTGAAGACAAGTTCATGGAGGTGATTGGGACTGAATCACCAGAAAGGCTGGGAACAAAACCCCAAAAGAGGAGTATTACTGAAGCCAAGGAGAGAACTTGTGCACCATCGTCATACAAGAGGGAAAAAGCAATAGAAGGGAGAACTCACAAAGCCACATGCCAGAACACTCACCTATGTCATCTATCCTTCCCTGATCCTGACTTCTTAACAAACCAGTCACTTTTTATTGTATTTCTATTTATCTTCAGTTTTGTAAATAACGTGGTCTTCATCTTTAATTCTTTTTCTCTTTATTCATCACATGAATCTTACCTCAAAGTATCTTGTTTATTTTTGTTTCTATTGTCTGCAATCCTTCTATAAATGTAAATTTGGTAAAGGCAAAGACCTGAGACATCTTGTTCACCGGTCTTTGTTTGGTGTCCCCAAAAGCAAACCCTGAGGCAATAATTGTGTTGCAAAGAGTTTACTTGGGAGGTGATCCAAATAAACATGAGTAAGAGAGGAGGAATGGACTCCGTGGCGTAGTACCTAAGGTATGTGACTGCTAACCAGAAGGCTGCTGTTCAAACCCATCAGCCACTCCTCAGAAGAAAAATTGGGCAATCTACTTCGTAGTGATACTCCCTCAGAAACCCAAGGAGGTGTCACTATGAGTTGGTTCTGACTCGACTGCAGTGAGTTTAGTTTTTTTTGTTTAAGGAAGCAGGAAAGGGAAGGAAGCCAATAAAGAGTAAATTTTGAACTACTTACCCCTATGGGCAACTTGAGTGTAATCTCACTGGGAGCCTTTGTGGCCCAGTGTAGAACACATACTTCAGAAAGTTACCACTCAAAGCCCAAGGGGATTGGGCTTTCTCTATAGTCTTTATTGTCAGTTGCTATGGGAGCTCCGGTAGTGTAGTGCCTAAGGCACTTGACTGATAACCAGAAGACTGGCGGTTCAAACCCACCAGCCACTCTTTGGAAGGAAGATGGGGCAATCTACTTTCATAGTGATTCTGCCTAGGAAACCCAAGGAAGAGTTGCTATGAGTCAGGTCCGACTCAAGGGCACATAACAACAACAACATTCAGGAATACTAAAGGCTGGTAGGTTTTAATTTCCCATTACTTCTAGTCCAACCTACATGTGAGCAAAGCTGCTCTAGCAGCTGGTAAAAGCCCTCAAGCAAAGCAAAGCAAGTGTTTGTAAATGGAAGTTGGGCCAGAATATACAGAAATAGGAGGTATAATGGGGATAAGAGTGGGCCCTGAGAGCATTTGCTATAATTCCCAAATCCTCAGCATCAAGACTAGTGCCAGGGACTTTGTGGGTTTTCATCGATATCTGAGTGAATATGGTGATAAATAAAGGAAGGAATGGCCTTCCAGCTATACCTCATAACACATTTCCACTTGAGCTCTATGTTCCAGTCATACTGGACTTTCTACCAGTCCTCACCTTAGGCTTTTCTATTTCCATTGCCCAGAATGCTTCCTTTGCCATTAAGTGTCACTTCCTCATGAAAGCCCTCTCTAGCTTTATTCCTGGGCAAATGCTGCCTTTTTGATCTCCTATGGTTGATTGTTCTCATGAGTGTGCATGCTGTAGCAACTAGTGCAAACCTGGAATTGTGCACTCAAATTCTAGATGCCTTTGTTGTTGTTGTTGTTATGTGCCGTCGAGTCAATCCCAACTCATAGCGACCCCTCCTTGGGTTTCCGAGGCAGTATCACTATGGAAGTAGGATTGCCCAACCTTCCTTCCGAGGAGTGGCTGGTGGGTTTGAACCGCCAGCCGTCTGGTTAGCAGGCAAGTGTCTTAGCCACTATGCTACCAGCTCCCAGATGCCTTAGAAAATACTGCTATTAGTAATTTCAGCACTAGTGGTATTAGTATAATGAGTTGCGCCCATTAAACTCGAGCATTCAATGAAATACATCTATTCTGATTCATTACATTTTAAAAAGGAAGTTGATTTTAGAATTGTCTTTAGGATTCACAAATCCTTTTGTTTTTATCTACTACAAAATTTTGTTTTTGTGCTCCAGTTAGCTGTTGTCATTTCATTTAACTTGGATATAAAATTATGTCATTTTAAATTTGACTTTCCCCAATGGACTGACACAGTGGCTGCAACAATGGGCTCAAGTATAGCAAGAATTGCGAGGATGGCACAGGTCAAGTGTTGCTTCACTCAGTTGTGCATGAGGTCACTGTGAGTTGAAATTGACTCGAGAAAAAAAAAATTGACTTTCACCAATTTTACTTTAAACAGCTCATATCTCATTTCAATGCTTGTTTCATAATAAATTCAGAACAAATGAAAAATTTTTTCATTTGAAAGAAAATTTTGGGGTCAGAAAACAAACATCACAAATCACTATATTATAGTTTTGTTAGATCTTGCATTCTAACATGTTATAATTAAAAATGTTTCTTTCTATGTTTTGCTCTTACAAATTCTTCAGTTACTTCCTTACAATTAAGTGGCTGAACAGTATCTATTCTCATGCATAATAAGGATAATAAATCGAGTCTTTCTTGAATCATCGTTGTAAGCTGAGTGTTCTGGTTACCTAGTACCACTCTGACAAGAATATATACCACAAATGGGATGGCCTTAACAAACAGGAGTTTATTCTCTCATAGTTTGGAGGCTCTAAGTCCAAGTTCAAAGTGCAAGGCTCTAGGGGCTGTGTGAAAGACCCTGGACCTTGGGCTTCAGCTCTCCTTCTTGCTCCCAGCCCACTGAAGCTAGAGGCATCTCTTCACTCAGGCGGCTACCGGCTGCTGAGGCCCCCAAGGTCGACAAATAAAATGGCACAGTCCTGATGTTACCAAACCACACGGCAGGTCATTAATTCAAGTCCATTGTAAGTCCCAAGGTCGGCGAAGCATGGCAGGCTACTGAACAATGGCACAGCTACATGCAGGGTCCAAGCATACCATAAGCTAGAGACCATTCCCAAAGCCGTTTCTTATACACGGGAAGCAGACCACATCCCTAAAGCAGCTACTCAGCTGCTTGTGGTAGATCCCACCATGGAGTTCATTGCCAGTCTCATTGTGGGGAATAACTACCACCAGCTGCCCAGCTGCTCAACCAGGCCTAGCCAAGTTGACACACAAACGTAACACCACACTGTGGGTTTTTGAGTCTCTTCAGGGATGAAATGAGCATTCGGTTGCGCAGTTTGTGGTCATTAAAGTTAGGAATACGTGTAGAGCAATTTCAACATTGCAAAATTCACGTTGTGTTCTTTCTTCTATTATGGAATCATACATGCCTCCATGAGTAAAATTAATCTTTTCTGAATCTATAAACTTAGTTCTCATGTAAGAATGAAATGTCCTACTTCTCCATAAAGACTTGTATTTAAGTCATCAAGTAAAGCCTACACTAATTTCATGGATGTCTTCATGCTTTCTTCATAAGGTATATCCTCACTGTTTAAGAAAGAAAATCTATTTGAAAGAACTTCATACACTTTCACCCTCTTTTCATGCAAGATTCAAGTGTGTCAATGATGGAGTAGTATGTGGTTAAACAAATTGATCTCTGACACTCAATGATACTTCAGGAGCACTGCCATCATTTACTTGTTTCTTTGTAATGCTTCTGTAATGGTGAACTGCTTCATAAGTAATAGTTGGCAATATTTGTTTTGTTATGTTTTGAAATTTTTCAAAATCTTCTCTTTAATTAATTCCCCATTAGACTGGTAGAGTTCTGTGTATGTCTTTAAATTTAATTCTGAATCCTGGAGAGCTTGACTGGCCAGCTGAAATTGCTACCATGTATTATTTCACATACCCCCAAACCTATTTCTGTTGTCAATTTTTACTCAGAGCTACCCTACAGGGCAGAGTTGAACTGTCCCATGGGGTTTCCAAGGCTATAATACTTTACAGAAGTAGACTCCCACATCTTTCTCCTGTGGAGCAGTTGATGGGTTCACACCACTGGGCCACCAAGGCTCCTTATTATTCCACATAGTCAAAATAAATACATACTCCATAGTGTTTGCATTTTGTTGACAATGTTTTCAGCTTCTCTTTTGGTATTTCCTTTTTGTATCTGATCTTCAACACACATTGCAAAACAGATTTCCAATACATTCATAGCAAATCAAGAATTAAATAATTTAGAACTGAATAGTTTGCAAACAAAACAATGTCTGATGGAGAATACAGTGGCCATTCTCTCTTATAATTTTTACCATTAGCTTTGCACACTAGAAATACGTTCTGGCTACAGAATCTTGTACGCTTACCATCTAGAAATTTTCAACAGGAATTTTCAAATGGTCCACTGTGATGTTGAGAATCATTTGGTCCTCTTTCAACATACAATTTACCTCATGAGAAGAAAACTTATTCCACAAATCAGGATCTGAATTTCTGTTATTTATGGAGTCTGCAGATGAGACAATTTCAGATTCTATTCTAAAATAGTTTCACTCTCTACACCTTTATTAATTTTTTACTATAACAAGGAATGGATGCAGAATTTGGAACTAACTCTGTTATATTCTATTGCTATTCTGTTAGCATAGTGCCTAAGGCACTTGACTGTTAACCAGAAGGCTGGCAGTTAAAACCCACCAGCCACTCCTCAGAAGGAAGATGGGGCAATCTACTTCCATAGTGATACTGCCTCAGAAACCCAAGGAGGGGTCACTATGAATCAGGGCTGACTTGACAGCACATAACAACAACAACAATGACATTAGTAAGTTTCAGTGCTATCAGTAGGCATACAGTGATTTTCACCATTAAACTCAAGCATTCAATGGAAGATATCTGTTCTGATTCATTATGGTTTAACAAGAAAGTTTATTTTGGAATTACGTTTAGGGATTCACGAATCCTTTTATTTTCATCTTCTGCAAACTTTTGTTTTTGTGCTCCAGTTAGCTGTTGTCATTTCATTTAACCTGGATATAAAATTACGTCACTTTTAAAATTTGGATCTACTTAGTAAATAAATTTGAATACTTGGAAATAAAATTTATAAAGCAAATAAAATTTATCAAATAAAATTTACATTACAATTTGGATAGTAACACAAAAATTATATTTGAAAATTACTAAGCAAAAAATTGATTTGGAATATGTAATTTTTTCTTCAGGTCTAAGACAGTCAAAAGAAATAGTATCCTCAAGGTAATCAGAAATAACTTCACTTGTTTGTCATACGATGTTTGTTGCCAGGCCCTTTGCAGATCTGCATGAGTGTTTTCTGTCTCAAATAATATTTAAAAATTTGCACACTCACTTTCCATCCTTTGATGCTGTGTCTTTACAATTCATTGGTCTACTGTTCATACTCACTGAGGGTGAGAGCATTCACAAAATGCTACAAATACAAGGGTATGCTCAATCTGAATGCAGAATTTTGTTCTCTGTGTGTAAGACCAGACACACTATGAGCCACATGATTATAGTGCTACTGGCATGTTCTTACATGGTTGATGAGAGAGAACTGAATGCTAAGTTGAATGCTAAGTTATACCTAACTAGTTGCAAGTGAAAAGGTAACTATAATTGTTATTGCATACAAAATTTATAAAATGGTGTCAAATTTATTTAGTGTCCTGCCATTTCCCTTCCACTGTGTCACTTGCTTTTCCCTATGTCTTGTCTGCTTGGATCTATGCGTCTTTGCTTTGGAAAACTGGTGCCCATGTTTTGTTGATGCCCAACCATATGCTTACCTTGCTTATTGAGAAACCTGCCCCTGGTGGATGGTCATGTGGATGCACTATTAGGATTTTCTGAGGGCAGGGTAAATAACTTAACAGAAATAATAACAAAAGTGATGCTCTATAAGCTCTAGGTTGCTTTCTAGGAGAAAAATAGAGCCAGGATAGTGACAGGTGGGTAATGAAGTGAGTAGAAAAGAAGGAAGTATGGACTGAAAGGAGTCCTGGTGGTGAAACAGTTTAAGTGCTCAGCTGCTACCTGAAAGGTTGATGGTTTGAACCCACCAGTGGCTCTGCAGGAGACAGATGGGGCATTCTGCTTTCATAAAGATTACAGCCTAGAAAACCCTATGCAGCCATTCTCTTCTGTAACATGAAGAATTTGCTGTAAACACAAATTGTCTATGGTACCTAACAACAAGGACAATAGGTTAGAGTCCTCTCAAACACCAATGCTCATTGCAGCACAATGTACAATAGCCAAAAGATGGAAACAACCCAAGTAGTGTCCATCACCAGATGGATCAATGTGGACAAATCCATCAGCAGATAAGCAAAATATGATATACATGCATGCAATTAAATATTATTCAGCCATGCAAGTAAAAGAATCTTGAAAACATTATGCTGAGTGAAATTAGACACAAAAGGACAAATATTGAATGATCCCAGTTATATGAAATTTCTAGTAGAGACAAATGTATGGAGAATAAATTTGTTGGTGATTACCAGGGACTGGGAAAGGAGGAAATGAAAGGGATTTTTGCTTAAAAGGTGCTGAGTTTCTGTTTCAGGTGATTAAAAGCTTTTAGAAATGGATAGAGGTGATGGTTGTGCAATATAGTAAATGTAATTAATGTCACTGAGTTGTACACTTTAAAAAATAATTAAAATGGCAAATTTTATGTTATATCTATTTTACCACAATAAATTTTTTTAAAAAAGTCGCAATAATTGATTTCTACTTGCCTGGAGCAAGAGAGGAAGAAGGGATAGAAGGAGAATATGGAATGTGTAGCTAATTGTCTCCATGAAAAACTTCCTCCTTTGCCATGGCACCAGAACTGGATGATACCTATGTATCATTACTGAACATTTTAATCAGAGATTCTATAGAAGAATCCCAATCAAAAGGAGGAAATACAGAACAGAATTTTAAATCCTCATAGACAGTAGCCATGGAACCTGAATAAACCACTGAAATTATTACCCTGAGATAATCTTAAATTTTAAACCAAAAATATCCCCTGAAGCCTTCTTAAAAGTAAGTAATAGTTTAATTTATAAAGAATGTCTGCCTTGAGAATTATGTTCTTTCAAGACACATGTATATGGGATCATTATTGGTGGTGGAATATTTTTGAAAAGGATAGTGATACTGGTGTGGCACATGTAGAATAATCAATGTCATAGAATTTTAAATGTGAAAGTTGTGTTGGTGAATGTTTTGGTGTGTCTATTTTCACCACAATTAAAGAGAAAAAAAAAGAAAGATATCCATATGCGATCAAACTGACAACAGCAACTTAAAATAGGATATTTAAGGGACAATGAGTTTATGCTAACGAAAAAGGAACAACTTAAAAAAGGAATGTAACTAAGATCACTGAATTATACATGTAGAAACTGTTGAACTGGTAATATGTTTTGCTATGCATATTTTTAGCAACAAAAAAAATTAGTAAAAATGAAATAACAGAAATCTTGACCCATCTGTCTTAAGCAACAAAGAAATGTATTGGCTCACAAAACCAAAATCAGAGAGGCATTTATGGGCTCCAAGAACAAATAAAGCAAATAGGATTCAGTTTCTCTCTTAGCTATGCCTCCACTGTTTTGGCCTCAGTCCTGGATTTCACATGGTAGCAAGATCTGGGAAGAGTCATTTTCCCAAAAATCCCAGAAAAATGCTCATTATCCCTGACTGCCTGCCGTTCCCAAACCAGTCACTGTGGCCAATAGAATGAGATGCTCTGATTGGTTTAGGCCTGGGTCACATGTTCTACCCTAAAGACCAGGATGGAGACATCCTCACTCCAGTCTCAGAAACTGAGATTGAGAAGAAATGAGAATGCAGATTGACCAAAGTTAGAGTGAATGAATACTATGTGGCAAAAATAACAGATGCCCACGACAAAGAACTTAACCTATGTTCTATCCAGTAACAATAGAGAACTGCTAATGGAGTTAAGGAGAGCAGGGTACTCATATTTTCATTTCAGAAAGGTCATCCTGGAGCACTGTGGAGGGTAAGTTAGAGAAGGTTAAGGATAATGGCAGGAGAACACCACTCAGATTCAAAATCATCTACTGTCTGTAGAGCATCTTTCTTTTCTGTCCTGGGGTCTGAAGGCAGTGCTGTGAACAAGATATAGTGCTTGCTTTCAAGGATCTTCCTGTCTAGTGAGGAAGATAGAAAAGCAAACAAGCATTTACATTTATTATTTGATTTTTATTTACAGTTATTATTTGATAATAAGTGATGTGAAAGCTTTCTGGTGTACCACAAAGTATCATCTAAGTTAAGGTCTGAAAGACAAATGCGCTTTAACAGTATCTGAAAAAAACAGTAACAATAAAAAATTAGAAACATAGCACATTTTAAAAAGTAAGTTCATTATAGCCAAAGCCTGGAGTTCTAATAGTGAAGCAGCAAGGGAGAAAGCTAGACTATTGGAAGGCCGGAACTTGAAGGGCATTGTAAAGCCATGGCAAGGAGTTTAGATTATATCCTCAGGCTTTTGGAGAACCATGAATACTTTAAAATTTGAAAATGACATTATCCCATCAACTTTTTAAAAAAATCAGTCTGGAGCTAATCACCAGTTAAGTTATGTGGATTAGAAACTTACAAAATACTATGCATGATCACCATATAAAAGGATTTTGTAGCAATTAAGGGGGAAAAAATGGTAGTGCCCTCTACCAAGACTACAACAATAGAAATAAAGAGAAATGGCCAGATATGAGAGAGATTTAAAATATGGAATCAGCTGCACTTGGAAATTAGGATAAGAGACTATAAAGGAAGTAAAGGAGAAAAAGGAGTCAATGATGGTGCTTGGGTTTCTAACTTACGCAACTGAATAGATATGAATGCTTTTCACAGTAGGTGCTATGGATTGAATTCTATTCCCCCAAAATATGTGTTGAAGTCCTAACCCTTGTAAATGAATATGAATCTGTTTGGAAATAAAAATTTTCTTGTGTTATGTTAATGAGGTCATAATGGAATAGAGCAAGTCTGAAACATGATCACTTCTAAGTGGTGTCTTATAAAAGGGGCAGAACAAACATAGATACACGCATATGGTTTGGAGTGGCTGGGCAGCTGGATACAGTTATTCCCCATGATGAGATTGGCAATCAGCTCCATGGTGTAATCTACTGTGAGCAGCTGAGTGGCTGTCTCAGGGACATGGTCTGCTTCCAGCATATAAGAAGATACTTTAAGGAAGGTCTTGAGCTTTTTTGGCATCCTTGGGCCCTCCATTTAGCTGAGTCTTTATTCAGCACCTGCCATGTTTCCTGCCAATTTTGGGACTATTTCTGGACTTGAACTAGTGATCTGCCATGTTGCTTAATAATTTTGGGACTGTGCCATTTTACTTGTTGACCTTGGGTTTGTCAGCCTCAGGAGTCAGCAACTGCCTGAGTTAAAAGATGCCTCAGCTCCAGTGAGCTGGGAGCAATAAACAGAGCTGAAGCCCAAAGTCAAGGGGCTTTCACCCAGCCCCTAGAGCTGGCACTTTGAACTCAAACTTGTAGCCTCCCGAATTGTAAGAGAATAAATTCCTGTTTGTTAAAGCCATACACACATTGGTATTTTCTGTAAGAGCAGCAGTAGATAACCACAACCCCACCAGTTTGAGGTATTTTTGTTATGCCAGCATTGGGTAACTAAGACAGAAGGAAAATAGGTTTAGTAAGGAAGATAGTGAGTTTGTTTAGGGACACAGAGTTTGCAATACCTGTGAAATATCGATGTGGAGATGCCCGGCTCATCACCAGTTAAGTTATGTGGATCGGGATCTCAGAAGAGAGTTTGCAGTTGAGAACATACATTGGGGAACCATCAGGATAAAAATAGTAACAGAAGCTTTGAAGTGGATGAAGTCACACTGATACGATTTAGTCTTCAAAGAAAAGGATCCTGTCAGCAAAACCTCTAGAAGAACTAATATTTAAGGAAGGAAAAGGGACTTGGAGTCATTAGAGGTGATCAGAAGAATAAGCCATGGGCAGGGAAACAGGAGACTGGTCTACAAAGAGTTAGAAAGAAGTATTTGAAAATACAAAGATGGATTTAAAAACCGCTTATGATATAAAATTAGTGTTGTTAGGTACCCCTGACTAATGGGGACCCCATGCACAAAGAGATGGGACAATTGTGATCCACAGGGCTTCATTTGCTGATTTTCAGATCGTGAGTCCTTTGGGGTGAATTTAGATATGTAGAATCATTTTGTAATTTGACTCTCTAAGCACCAAAGCAGTTAAGGAATTTGATGGCTGAAAAACACACAAGGACCAATATCCCAAAGCACTGTGTGAGCTACAGGTGAAAAGGCTTTCCTCAGAAGGACAAACTCAGGACTTGTTCTTAGTGTCTTTATAATCTCCTTTCTTCTGAGTCCATCTTAGTGTAGAGCCTTTATTGAAACCTGTTCAACTTCATAGCAACACACAAGCCTCCATGACAGAGGTGGGGTAGCTGTACTTGAGGTGCATTGACTGGGAATTGAACCAAGGTCTCATACACGAAAGGCAAGAATTCTGCTACTGAACAACCAATGCCCTCATAAAATAAATAGGGCACTTCAATATTCTGGGTGAGGAGAATGAGAGAGAGGAAGGGGTCAAGAATGACTTCCAGGTGTCTAGCCCGGGTGGCCAGCTGGCTGGTCAAGAGATGCGTGAGGAGATAAGGTTCTAGAAATAACTGTTTGAGATACTAGTAGGATATCCAGGAAAAGGAAAACTGTGGGCCTTTGGAGCTCAGGAAAGAAGTCTAGGTAGAGATCCAGCCTTCAACATAGAGGTGTTAGTTAACATCAGGGGAAGAAATTAGATGTCCCTGGAGGAGCCATTTAAATTGTGAGCAGAGGAAAAGGTATTAGCAAAGGAGATTGTAAAGACACTAAGAACAAGTCCTAAGTTTGTCCTTCAGAGGAAAGCCTTCTCATCTGTAGCTCACATAGTGCTTTGGGATATTGGTCCTTGTGTGTTTTTCAGCCATCAAATTCCTTAACTGCTTTGGTGCTTAGAAAGTCAGATTACGAAATGATTCTCCATATCTGAATTCACCCCAAAGTTTATCAAAGTTCCTAGGGCCCATAAGGATTTGTCCATAGTTTCCTGATCTTTCAATAAAGGAGGACTTTCATGGGTTAAAAGAAGTGGTCTACTTAATTCAGTAATGGTTTGAGTTTACTTCCATATTTGGAAACACTTCAATCATTAGGGTTGAGCAGAAACACACAGCTTCCTTCAAACACCAGTTCTTCTTTCTTCACATGGTATTGTGAATGGCTCAGCAAGTGAGCCCATCATTTTCTTGCTAATTAATTTAGGTCTAATTGGTTTCAGCCCACACAACAGTGCAGGTTGTAAGAGAGGGCAACAGCAGTCATATTCCACTAATAGTACCTGCCAGCATCAAAGCCTCCACCATTAAGCAATTCACTACAGAAGGAAGAGCTCTTAAGAGCTAAACAAAGTGAATTAAATCCTCCCCTCCCAATTAGCTTCAGAAGAATCTCAAAGTCCTCAGAACTCTGTCAAAGCACCAGGAAGCATTTCATCTTACTATCATCACTCTAGCATAATACAGTCTTGGAAGGAGTTACCAAACATTTACCAGCCTGCATGCTGTGTATTATTTAGAAGCATTTCAAGTTCTTCAAATGACTCTTACCTCCATAAGCAACTTGACCAAACCTTGTTTTGCTTATCATTTTATTACCAGAGGCTAACACAGTGCTTACAGATGTTGCTTAATTAATATTTGTTACACAAATGAATGAATGAAAATGGAGAAAGAAGGAGGAAGGTGGAAAGGAGGAAGGCAAGGAGGGATTGATTTGTGAAGATACTGCAATTCAAAATAACAAAAATAACAATAGTAGTAAAAATAAAATATAGTAAAAATAAAATGGCATTACATTTAAAGCTAGTGACCCAGGCCCATCATCTACCAGCTGTGTGACAATGAACAAGTCATTTTACTTCTCTGAATCAGTGTCTTTCATTTGATAGGAATGATGCCTGCCCTACATACTTTAAAGAATTATAATGAAGAAAAATACAATTAATACATTTGAAAGCACTTTGTAAAGAGTAAAAGCTGTTGCTGTCAAGGCTGGAAACTCAACTTGTGCTTATTTTTAGATCATCCTTATGTGTTGTATAATGATATTTTAGTCTTACTAAGTTTCCTGCAAGACTAAAGCCATGATGATGCCCAGCTACCACGTCAACCAGTCAGAGGGGGGTTGGTGGAGGAGACCCTGGATAGAGAGGGAGAACAATGTGGAACAAAACTCAAAATCATTTTAAAAAAAAAAAAGACCAGGTTTGTTGGTCTGATAGAGCCTGGTGCATCCCTGAGACTATGGCCCTTAGCTACCCTTCAAGTCTGGAACTGAACTCACTCCTGTGGCTTCTAGCCAAATAATAGACAGGCATATGGGCTGAACATTTACATCAGGTAGATACACTCCTTGGAGTGATCAATCATGGGAGAATAGAAGGGCAGTGTTTGCACAGGGAGACAGCTTGGGGGCAGGAGTGCATGGAAGAGAAGGGCACAGGGAAGAGGTTAACTACCGGGAGGAAATGGGAAAAGAGCTGTTACATTGTGGGGAATTGCTTTCAATGTCATGAGACAAAATGTACACGAACTACTGTATGGAAAATGAATTTGCTCTGTAAACTTTCACCCAAACCACAATAAATAAATAAAGACTATAGCCATGAGGTTATGTCTGAATATACAAAGAAGAATGTGATCCAGTGGCTGTCCTTAAGGGACTCACAGTTTAGTGGGGTAGACAAATAGGAAAACATCACTATATTATGTTGTTGTTGTTATGTGCCGTCGAGTCGGACCTGACACGTAGCGACCCCTCCTTGGGTTTCCAAGGCAGTATCACTACAGAAATAGATTGCCCAACCTTCCTTCTGAGGAGTGGCTGGTGAGTTTGAACCGCCAGCCTTCTGGTTAGCAGTCAAGTGCCTTAGGCATTATGCTACCAGAGCTCCCTCACTATACTATGGGAGTATTATAATGCAATGGATACCTGTATAAAGGGAGTGGTTTTAAGGCCTGGGGAGCTCTGGTGCAGTGCTTAAGGTATGTGCTGCTAACCAAAATGTCAGTGGTTTGAACCCAGTAGCCACTCTGAGGGAGAAAGATGAGGCAATCTGCTTCTGTGAAGATTTACAGCCTTAGAAACCCTGTGGGGCAGTTCTACTCTGTCCTATAGGGTCACTATGAGTCCGAATAAACCTGATGGCAGTGGGTTTGGTATTTTCAGTTTGAGGCATGAAGGAGGAGCAACTACCCTGCCAAACAAGTCAGGGATTCGAGAGGAGGCGATATTTGAGCTGAGTCATAAAGACTAGTAGAGTTCTGATGGATGGAGACAGAATTGGTTTCAGGTCCTTTAAAAGTTATAATTTTACTGTAAAAATTATTTTTCAATGTTCTTTTTTTACATTCAGCATTATAGTTTTAAAATTTACCCATGTTGCTACATAATGGATACTCATGTGTTTTCTGTATTTTTTTTTATATGTTTGAAATGTTTTATATGTTTGAGATGTTCCATAATTTTAAAAAATACTTTTTTTTTTTTTTTTTTAAGGCAACAAAGAAGGTACAAATCTGAGGCAAAGGGAATGAGGTGGTTGAGGGGTTGTTGTTGTTATGTGCCGTTGAGTTGGACCCGACTCATAGCGACCCCTTCTTGGGTTGCCAAGGCAATATCACTATGGAAGTAGATTGCCCCATCTTCCTTCAGAGGAGTGGCCAGTGGGTTTGAACCGCCAGCCTTCTGGTTAGCAGTCAAGTGCCTTAGCCATTATGCTACCAGAATAGGTATCAGTAAATATGAGCCAGATTGCGAAAGATGATCTGTGTTGGAATGAGTATTTTGTACTTGATTGTTTGAACAAAAGGGAATCAACATTAGATGATTCAACAGGACTGAAGTGCTATTTGTTGTTGTTAGATGTTTAAATCAAGTGGCAACAGGCTGATTATTTGAGATCTGGCCCATTCACCTTTTGCTTGCTGTTTCCATAAACCATGACCCCCTGAGTCTGTAAGTAAACCAGACAAGGAAATATCATCAAAGTGTGGTAGACTTAGGGTGCATTCAACATGGTTAAGATGACCAGTGTACTTTCAGGGTACAGACGGTTAACTGGCCTCTGTTTCATGTCAAGATGGGAGGAGTAGGGAGCCAAGCCAGACATGCAGAAATATTTTGAGTTCACTCTGATTTTCCCCAGCTTTACCAATAAGTCTTCTTGCCACCACCTTGTACCCCATGAGGTCCCAGCCCCAGTCCCAGGATTGAAGGCCAATTGTGTGTTACTGTGACAGCAAGTATTTAAAAGGAAAATAAAGAAACGACAAGCTGCGACATGCTATCATTAAGTAAACATAATTTCCTCTCTATATTACGACAATAGATGTCATTCTCACATCTGGAAGGCAGGCCACGTATAGAAACACCATGTCAAAAACCTTTTCAGACAAAGATAGAAGAGGATGCAGAATAGAATATTTTGAAAGGTTGCATCCACCCCATTTCCCACTCCTCAACTCCTACGTGCTCTGATAAAAGTCAGGTCTGTAAAGAACTTCAAAGGCACCCAGCCTGACAAACAGTAATAAAACAAAAAATTGAAGAAGAAAAAAAAAAATCAGCAGAAGTGCATGGGGGAAGCAGTGCTGACAAGTGTTATGATGGTTCTGTTTTAGTAATCAACAGACTAACTGCAGGCACTTCCTCCTAGCAGGAAGCCCAGTCTGGGCTCTCAACTGTGAAGGCGGATAGAAAGGTCAGGCAGCAAAGGGATCCTACAGGCCCAGAATAAGCGATTGCACACTCTTTCTGGCTATTTTTCTTCCAGTCCACATGCCACCACAGCCCCTCAGTCTGCTCCAGCCCAACCTCAACTTCAACTGCTCCCTCACCTCCTTGCAAAGAGAAATATGTGAAAAGCAGAATCAGTGGTCTGGTCTCTCCTTACCTTCCTCCATTTAATGGTGAGTGGGGGGTAGGATGCAACAAGGAAATGGCTCTGGAATCCAGGACATCTGGCTTCTATTCAGACCCAATCACCGACCTTGGGAACATATTGAAAGCATTTGGCTGTCTCAACAGTCTAAAAGGAGTTATTTATTTCAGACTCAACAACCAGCCCAAACATATGCTTCCATTTGAAAACAATTGGACATAAGACAGAGTCCTCCCTCCCTCCCCTGCCCCTTCTTTTTAAGGAGAAAGGTGGAAACACAAGACTTTGGGTCAGAGAATCACCTGTATTCAAACCCCAGATCTACTACTTGCTTTGCTTTGAGACAGCTGTATGACTTGACTTACTTCCTTTGTCTCCTTGCAATTTTTGTTTCTCAACTGTCAAACCATGACTAAATTCCCCTCTGCTGGAGTTATTGAGAGAATTAAACAGTACAGTGTATCCTAAGGATCTGGTGCAGTGACTGCCATGTGCAGTGCCTGAAATGTGGTTCCTTCCTTTCTCAGACAAACCACTTAAACACAATTTATTCATTGTGCATGCAGTCCCTTCCTTGTCTTCTTCACATGAACTTGTAGCTGTCAAGTCTACTTTGACTCATGACAACCTTATGTGTGTCAGAGTAGACCTGTGCTCCATAAAGTTTTCAGTGGTTGATTTTTCAGTAGATTGCCAGATTTTCTGGTGAGGCTCCTCTAGGTGGACTCAAACCTTCAAACTTTCGGTTAGCAGTTGAGCACATTAACCGTTTGCACCACTCAGTAACTCCCTACTTCACATAGGGTTGCAATGATCATATGGAATAATGTGTGTCTAAGTGCATTGTAACTTTAAAGTGCTTTGCAGATATGAGGGATTGTGGTTCTGATTATTATTACACCAATCACATGTAATAATACATCAAAGCTTTGATTCCTAAGACCGATCAAGGAGAAACTGGAAAGCAAAGTTTGTAGACAACCATTGGACATTTTATGAGACCAGACTGATGACTAGCATTGCCCCAGCATTAGCCCATTCACACCCACATCATTATCAGAGTCTTTTTCCTGATAATGCTCTTAATGTTTCCAAGGACTGCCATGCACATAATCTCAGTGACTTCTGTTTGCATAAACTCCACAGAGAGGAAGCAATCTATTGGAAGATCCCAAAAAGTATCTGCTAATACACAAAGTATTGTAAAATTTACAAAACACTTTCATTAACATGCACATCTGATCCTCACAAAAACCTGTAGGCAACAGGCATGCATCATGCAATATTACAAATGAGTAAACTAAGTCTCACCTAAGTGGCATTGTGGGGATTTAAGCCAGACCTCCTGACTCTAAATCCTGTGCTTCATATCACAACTCCCTATCCATTTTGTCTGACACATTGCCTCAGTGTGTAGAATGGTGGTGTTGAAGGACTCCCAAAACAAGAAAGTAACTAGGGGGAGCCAACAATAGATCCTCAGGAACCCTGGAAGAACCAAGCCCTGGAAAACACAGGTATTCAAAGAAGACACCCCCCTACACATGTACAACCTCAGTCAATACAAAGAAACCCCTCCAAAGGGATCTTGGCCAGATGAAATCAGTTCTCATTCCAAACTGCATTTCTAGCTCTGCGTCTGGCTTGGTTTCCTCTGCTCTTGCATTGCCCATGACATTGAGTAGAACTAAGCTCTAGTGGTGTAGAGCCTAAGGCATTTGATTGCTAACCAGAAGGCTGGAGGTCCAAACCCACCAGCCATTCCTTGGAAGGAAGGTTGGGCAATCTACTTCCGTAATAATACTACCTCAGAAACCCAAGGAGGGATCGCTATGAGTCAGGTCTGACTCCTCAGCAGTGTGTTGCATTGTGTTGTGAAGCCACCCTCCCTAGAGCCTGTTGTCTGATCACCAACCTCTGATCCCTTACATCATGCCTCAGATAGACTTTCCTGAGCCTCCTAGTATTTCCAATCAAATATTTCTGAAGATCCTTTAGTGTCCCAGACTGTCATCAGAGTCCCTGGGAGGTACAAATGATTAACACGCTAAACACTGAAAGGTTGTGGTTTTGAGTCTACCCAAACGTGCCTTGAAACAAAGGTCTTGTGATCTATTTCCAAAATATCAGCACTGAAAACCCTGTGGAACACAGTTCTACTCTGATACAAATGACATTGCCATGAGTCAAAATTGATTCCATGGCAACTGGAGGGGAAAAAAATGTCATCGGGGGCAGCAGTAGCAGTTCAGTGATAGAATTCCCCCTTTCCAAGCAGGAGACCTGAGTTCAATTCCTGGCAAATGCACCTTATGCACAGCCACCACCCATCTATCAGTGGAGGCTTGTGTGTTGCTTTGATTTTGAACAGGTTTCAGAGGAGCTTCCAAATAAAGACAAACTAGGAAGAAAGGTCTGGTGGTCTACCTCTAAAAATTAGTCAATGGACATGAAAACCTAATGGATCACAATCTAATCCCTAACTGGTCTAAAGGATGGCACAAGACCAGGCATCAAATAGTTCTGTTGGGCATGGGGTCTCCAGGGCATCTAACAATAACAATGAATTGTCATCAGAATCCACTGTAATTTTTTGTTTTGTTTTGTTAGTTACCTTCAAGCCCTTTCCAACTCACTAACTGGAAAAAACAAAATTAAAATAAAGGAGAATTTCTTCACCTTGATGAATTTAAATGCTTGTTTACCTAGGAAGCTGTCTTTGAATGATCCTTCTAAACTTCCCCTCAAGTGTGGGTTAAGAGTGGAACAGAATTGAGAAGACAGAAATAGATCCATCAACCTACAGTCAGCTGATTTTTGACAAAGGGCTGAAATCCATTAAATGGGCAAGAGGTGGTCTCTTTAACCAATGGTGCTGGCAAAACTGGATATCCATTTGCAGAAAAATGAAACAAGATTCGTACCTCATACCATACATAAAACCTAACTCCAGATGGATCAAAGACTTAAATGTGAAACCTAAAACTATAAAGTTCCTCAGGGAAAAAATAGGGGCAAATTTGTTGTTGTTGCAACCGCACGCACAGCAGAACAAAACACTGCTCAGTCCTGAGACAGCTCCATGATTCTTGCTATACTTGAGCCCATTGCCACAGCCACCATGTCAACCCATCTCATTGAGGGCTTTCCCCTCTTTTGTTGACGCTCCACCTTACCAAGCATGACATCCTTCTCCAGGGAATGGTCTCTTCTGACAACATTACCAAAGTATGTGAGATGAATTCTGGCCATTCTCACCTCCGAGGAGCATTCTGGCTGCACTTCCTCCAGGACAGACCTGTAAGTTCTTTCAGCAGTCCGTGGTACTTTCTTCACCAACACCACAGCTCTAAAGCATCAATTCTTCTTCAATCTTCCTTATTCATTGTCCAGTTTTCACATGCATATGAGGTGATTGAAAATACCATGGCTTGTGTCAGCCTCACCTTTGTCTTCAAGAAGACATCTTTGCTCTTCAGCACTTGAAAGAGGTCCTTTGCAGCCGATTTGCCCAGCGCTATACATCATCTGATGTCCTGACTGTTTCTTCCATTGGCATCAACTGTAGAACCAAGCAATGTGAAATCTTTGACAATTTCCATCTTTTCTCCATTTATTGTCATGTTGCTTATAGGACCAGTTGTGAGGATTTTTGTTTTCTTTATATTGACATGTAATCTATACTGCAGACTGTATTCTTCAATCTTTATCAGTAAGTGCTTCAAGTCATCCGCACTTTCAGGAGCAAAGTTATGTTCTCAGTGTATCGCAGGTTGTTAATAATTCTTCCAATAATAATTGGAATTCTTCCAATAATAATTCCTCCAATCCTAATGTTATGTTCTTCTTCATACAGTCCAGCTTCTCAGATTATTTGCTCAGCATACAAGTTGAATAAGTATGGTGAAGGATACAACCCTGATTCACTCCCTTCTTGATTTTAAACCATGTACTGCTCCCTTTTTCTGTTTGAATGACAGCCTGCTCGTCTATGTACAGGTTCCTCATGAGTACAATTAAGTGTTCCAGAATTCCCATTCTTCTCCATGTTATCCACAATTTTTTATGATCCACACAATCAAATGCTTTTGCATAGTCAATAAAACACAAGTAAACATCTTTCTGGTATTCTTTGCCTTGAGCCAAGATCCATCTGACATCAGCAATGATATCCCTTGTTTGAGGACCTCTTCTGAATCTAGCTTGCATTTCTGGAAGTTCTCTCTCAATATACTGCTGCAACAATTTTTTAATTATCTTCAATAAGACTTTACTTGCATGCAATATTAATGACATTATTCAATAATTTCCACATTCTGTGGGATCACCTTTCTTTGGAATGGGTACAAATATGGATCTCTTCCATTCAGTTGGCCAGGTAGCTGTCTTCCAAATCTCTTGACATAACCGAGTGAGTGCCTCCAGCGGGGCATCCATTTGTTGAAACATCTCAAGGGGTATTCCATTTATTCCTGGAGACTTGTTCTTCACCAATTCTTTCAGTGCAACTTTGACTTATTCCTTCAATACCATCGGTTCTTGAACATATGCCATCTCCTGAAATGGATGAAGATCGACCAGTTCTTTTTGGTACAGTGACTGTATATTCCTTCCATCTTCTTTTGATGCTTCCTGCATCATTCACTATTTTGCCCATGTTGTTGTTGATGTTATGTGCCGTCGAGTCAGACCCCTCCTTAGGTTTCCGAGGCAGTATCACTATGGAAGTAGATTGCCCCATCTTCCTTCCGAGGAGCGGCCGGTGGGTTTGAACCACCAGCCTTCTGGTTAGCAGTCAAGTGCCTTTAGGCACTATGCTACCAGAGCTCCTATTGAATCTTTCAATATTGCAACTCAAGACATAAATTTTTTCCTCAGTTCTTTCAGCTTGAGAGATGCTGAGTGTGTTCTTCCCTTTTGGTTTTCTAACTCCGGTTCTTTGCACATTTCAATGTAGTAACTGGCTTTGTCTGCTCAAGCTGCTCTTTGAAATCTTCTATTAAACTCTTTTATCTTGTCATTTCTTCCATTTGCTTTAGCTACTCTTTGCTAAAGGGCAAGTTTCAAAGTCTCTTCTGACATCCATTTTGGTCTTTTCTTCTTTCTCATACTTTTAGTGACCTCTTGCTTTCTTCATGCATGATGCTCTTGATATCATCCCACAATTCTTCTGGTTTTCAGTCATTGGTGTTCAATGCGTCAAATCTATTCATTAGATGGTCTCTAAATTCAGAAGGAATATATTCAAGGTCATATTTTGGCTCTCGTGGACTTGTTTTAATTGTCTTCAACTTCAAGTTGAACTTGCATATGAGCAGTTGATAATCTGTTCCACAATCAGCTCCTGGCCTTGTTTCGGCTGGAGATATTGAACTTTTCCATCACCTCTTGCCACAGATGTAGTCAATCTGATTCCTGTGTACTTCATGTGGTGAAGTCCACATGTATAGCCACTGTTTGTGTTGTTGAAAAAAGGTATTTGCAATGAATAAGTCATTGGTCTTCCAAAACTCTATCGTGCAATCTCCAGTGTTATTTCTGTCACCAAGGCCAAATTTTCCAACTACCTGTGATGTCTTTGTTTCCAACTTTTGCATTCCAATCACTAGTGATAAGCAACACATCTTGATTGCATGTTCAGTCAATTTCCAACTGCAGAAGTTGATAAAAATCTTCAATTTCCTCATCTTTGGCTTTGGTGGTTGATGCGTAAATTTGAATAATAGTAGTATTAATGGGTCTTCCTTGTAGGCATATGCATATTATCCTATGCTGACAGTGTTGTACTTTTTAGGACAGATCTTGAAACATCCTTTGTGATGATGAATGCCACACCATTCCTCTTTAATTTGTCGTTCCTGGCATAGTAGGTCATATGGTTGTCTGATTCAAAAGGCCCCAAACCCATCCATTTCAGCTCACTAATGCCTAGGATATCAATCTTTATGCTTTCCATTTCATTTTTGACAACTTCCAATTTTCCTAGATTCATACTTCATAAATTCCATGTTCTGATTATTAATGAATGTTTGCAGCTGTTTCTCCTCAATTTGAGTCATGACATGTCAGCACATGGAGATGCTGAAAGATTAACTTTATCCATATCATAAAGGTTAGTTCTACTCTGATAAGGCAGCTCTTTACCAGTCCTATTTTGAGTGCCTTTTGACCCCAGGGACTCATCTTCCTGCACTGTGTCAGACAATGTTTCCAAGCTATTCATGAAGTTGCCCAGTAACATATCAGACAGTGTTTCTCTGCTATTCATAATTCCTGGACAATTTTTGAGATGTGGATGGCCTCCTCCTTCTTCCTAGTCTGTCTTAGTCTATAAGCTGTGTTGAAACCTGTGCACCATGTGCAACTATGCTGGCATTTGAAACACCAGTGGCACAGCCTCAAGCCTCACAACAACATAGAAGCCCCACAGGATGACAAACTGACAGACAAGTTTGTCTCCCTTAGCTGTTGGAGACTTCTGCACCCTCCCCTTAACTAATTCCTACCTGGAACCTACCACTTTGTGGTCCCTGGCTGCTCCCTCCCTTTCCTGGCTCTAGGGGGCTTGGGGCCTAACCTTGCCTCCCATGGGGGCAAGTTGTCAAAGTTAGGGGCCCTAATTTATGGCATAAATAGACTGACAAGCATAACTCAAAATGCACAAACAGCTGAAGATAAACTAGATGAATGGGACTTTCTAAAAATTACATTTTTATGTGCTTCAAAAGACTTCTCCAAAAGAGGGAAAAGAGAACCTACAGATTGGGAAAAGTATTTGGCAATGACATATCTGACAAGGGACTTATCTCTAAAATTTATAGAAAACTCCAACACAACAACAAAAAGATTAACTATCCAATTAAAAATGGGCAGAAGACATGAATAGATATTTCACCTAAGAAGATATGTAGGCAGCCAACAAACATATGAAAAAATGTTCATGATCATTAGCCATCGAAGAGATGTAAATAAAAACAACAATGAAATACCATCTCGCCCCAGCACTAAGTTCAACAAGACAGAAAATAACAAATGCTGATGAGGATGTGGAGAGATTGGGATTCTCATACACTGCTGATGGGACTGTAAAATGATACAACCACTGAGGAAAGCAGTATGGCAATTCCTTAAAAAGTTGGAATTAGAAATACCATTTGGTCCAGCAATCTCATTACTAGGTATACATCCTAAAGAAATGAGAGGCAGGACAAGAAACAGATATACACACACCCATGTTCATCACAGCACTATTTCCTGTACCAAAAAGATGGAAACAATCTATGTGTCCATCAACAGAACAATGGAAACCAAAGTATGGTACATATAAACAATGGAATACGATGCAAAACTAAAGAATAACAGAGAATCTGCAAAACACTGCATAACATGGATGAACTTGGAGGACATTATGCTGAGTGAAATAAGTCAATCACAGAGGAAAAATATAGTATTAGTTCATCATTGCAAAAAGTCAAGGAAAGGTTTATATATGGAAGGAAACTTTCTTTGTTGGTTATCAAGGGTGGGAGGGGAAGGGAAGGAACACTGGGAAAAAAAATGCATTGACCCAAGTCACTTTAGTTTTGTATATGTCACTGTACATTAATTATATTTCAATAAAATATATTTTTTAAAAAGAAATGTGGGTTAGGTACCATTCCTGTGTACCTCCATGATGCCCTCTGCTTTCCTCTGAGGTAGCCCTGATCCCACTTTACTGCAAATGTATGTGTGTCTGTTTGTTGCTGCCTCTGCCTTTTGAGGTAGGTATTCTGTATTTTACTAGAGTCCTTGATACCTGGTACAATTTCTTTAACAATGTAAACCAAACTAAAACCACTGCCATCAAGTCAATTCTGACTCATAGCATCCCTATAGAATAAGGAGAACTGCCCATAGAGTTTCCAAGGCTGTAAATCTTTATGGAAGCAGGCTGCCTCTCCTTTCTCCCACAGAGCAGCTGACAGATTCAAACTGCCAGTCTTTTGGTTAGCAACTGAATGATCTAACCACTGCACTACCAGATCTCCTTAAATATTAGAAAGGAGAAAATAAAATTATTATGATTTGCAATTTTGTTGTTAGATGTCATCAAGTCAGTTCCAACCCATAGCAACCCCATGTACAACAGAATGAAACACTGCCCAGTCCTATGCCACTAACTGTGTATTCTTTCCATCTTCTTTTGATGCTTCCTGCATCATTCAATATTTTTCCCATGTTGTTGTTAGGTGTCGTCAAGTCATCTCCAATTCATAGCAACCCTATGCACAGCAGAACGAAACAATGCCTGGTCCTGTGCCAGCTTCACTATCCTTGCTATACCTGAGCCCATCATTGCAGCCACTGTATCAATCCATCTTGTTGAGGGCCTTCCACTTTTTTGTTGACCCTCCACTTTACCAAGCATGATATCCTTCTCCAGGAGATGGTTCCTTCTGACAACACGACCAAAGTAGGGGAGATGTATCTGACCATTCTCACTTCCAATGAGTATTCTGGATGCACTTCTTCCAGGACAGATTTGTTAGTCCTTTTAGCAGACCATGGTACTCTTAGAATTCTTCTCAAACACCACAATTCAAAAGCATCAACTCTTCTTCAGTCCTCCTTATTCATTCTCCAGCTCTCACATGCATAAGAGGTGATTGACAATACCATGGCTTGGGTTAAGCACACCTTAGTCTTCAAGGAGACATCTTTGCTCTTCAGCACTTGAAAGAGGTCTTTTGCAGCAATTTGCCCAATACAGAATGTTGTCTGATGTCTTTAATGCTGCTTCCACTGGTGTTGATTGTAGAACCAAGTAATATGAAGTACTTGACAACTTCAATCTTTTCTCCATTTATTGTGAACTGTTTATTGGATGAGTTGTGAGGACTTTTGTTTTCTTTATATTGTGGTATAATCCATACTGCAGACTGTAGTCTTTAATCTTCATCAGTAAGTGCTTCAAGGCATCCTCACTTTCCACAAGCAAAGCTGTGTCATCTGCATACACAGGTTGTTAATAAGTCTTCCTCCAATCTTTCTACCGCATTCTTCTTCATATAATCCAGCTTCTTGAATTATTTGCTCAGCATATGAGTTGAATGAGTATGGTGAAAGGATACAACCTTGATGTACTCCTTTCTTGATTTTAAACCATGCAGCATCCCTTTGTTCTGTTCTAACGACAGCCTCCTGATCTATGTATAGGTTCCTCATGAATACAGTTGTGTGTTCTGGAATTCCCATTCTTGTCTATGTTATCCATAATTTTTTATGATCCACACAATCAAATATTTTTGCATAGTCAATAAAACATAAGTAAGCATCTTTCTGGTGTCTTTTGCTTTCAGCTAAGATCCATCTGACACCTCGTCATTTCTTCCATTTGCTTTAGCTACTCTCTGCTCAAGAGCAAGTTTCAGAGTCTCTTCTGAGTCTCTTCTGACAACCATATTGGTCTTTTCTTCCTTTCTGGTCTTTTTAATGACCTCTTGCTTTCTTCATGGTTGATGTTCTTGATGTCATCCCACAATTCCTCTGGTTTTTGGTCATTGGTATTCAATGCATCAAATCTATTCTTTAGATGCTCTCTAAATTCAGGAGAGATATAATCAAGGTCATATTTTTGCTCTCGCGAACTTGTTTTAATTGTCTTCAACTTCAACTTGAACATATAAGCATACAGTTTATTCCACAATCAGCTCCTGGCCTTGTTTTGGCTGAAGATATTGAACTTCTCCATCACCTCTTGCCACAGATGTAGTCAATCTGATTCTGGTGTATTCCATCTGGTAAAGTCCACGTGTATAGCCATCATTTCTGTTGTTGAAAAAAGGTATTTGCAATGAATGTCATTGGTCCTGCAAAATTCTATCATGTGATCTTTAGTGTTATTTCTATCACTAAGGCCATATTTTCCAAATACCAGTAACTCTCCTTTGTTTCCAACTTTTGCATTCCAGTCACTGGTGATAATCAACACATCTTCATTGCACATTTGATCAATTTCAGACTGCAGAAGTTGGTAGAAATCTTCAATTTCCTCATATCTAGCTTTGGTGGTTGGTGCATAGACTTGAATAATAGTAGTATTAACCAGTCTTCCTTGGAAGCATATGGATATCATCCTATCACTGACAGCATTGTACTTCAGGACAGATCTTGAAACAGTCTGTGTGATGATGGATGCCACACCATTCCTCTTCAATTTGTCATTCCCGGCATAGTAGATCATATGGTTTCCTGATTCAAAATGGCTTGAAAAATGTCCAATGCATCCTTCCCTTTTGGTGTTCTAAGTCCAGGTCTTTGAACATTATATTATAATAATTTGCCTTCTTGAGTTGCCTTTTAAAATCTTCTGTTCAACTCTTTTACTTCATTTCTATTTTTGTTTGTTTCAGATATTTTTGGATTGATTTGCAGATAGTATGATATTATTGTTATTAGCTGCCATTGAGTCAACCCCAACTCATAGCAATCCAATGTACAACAGAATGAAACACTATCTGCTTGTGCACCATCCTCACAATCCTTACTACACATGAGCCCATCGTAGGAGCCACTGTAGCAAAATTTCTTGTTGAGGGTCTTCCCCTTTTTCACTGACCCTCCATTTCACCAAGCATGATCTACTTCTCCAGGGAATGGTCCCTTCTGACAATATGACCAAAGTACGTGAGATGAAGTCTGGCCATTCTTGCTTCTAAGGAGTATTCAGCTGCACTTCCTCCAGGACAGATTTATTATTCTGCCAATCCATGGTATTTTCAGTATTCATTGCCAACACCACAATTTAAAAGCATCATCTCTTCTGTCATTATCCACCTTTCACACACATATGAAGCTATTGAAAATACCATAGCTTGGGTTAGGCCTGCCTTAGTCTTAAAAGTGACATCTTTGGCCTTCGGCACTTTAAAGAGGTCTTTTGCAGTAGATTTGCCCAGTGCAATATGACATTGGAATTCTTGACTGGTGCTTCCATGGGCATTGATTGTGGATTCGCCACTCATCTGTCAGTTTGTCATACTGTAATGGCTTGTGTGTTGCTGCTAGGCTGGAGGCTGGAGACTGTGCCACCAATATTTCAAATACCAGCCGAGTCACCCCTGCTAGACAGCTTTCAGTGGAGCTTCCAGACTAAGACAGACTGGGAAGAAGTAAGGGCCCATCCACTTTTCAAAGAACTGGTGTTTTCGTTACTTCTTGCCTCTCTAACAGAAATACCGTGGGTGGAATGGCCTTAACAAACAGGAGTTTAGTCTCTTACAGTTTTGGAGGCTAGAAGTCTGAGTTCAAAGTGCCAGCTCTAGAGGTTAGGTTAAAGCCTCTCTACCCTGAGCTTCAGCCCTACCTCTTGCTCCCAGCCCATTGGAACTAGAGGTGACTCTTCACTCAAGCAGCTGCTGGCTGCTGAAGCTGACAAAGCCAAGGTCTACACACACAATGGCACAGTCCCAATATTACCACACAACACAGCCGGCCACTGGTTCAAGTCCAGACATAGTCCCAAGATTGGCAGGAAACATGACAGGCTGTTATATGAAGACTCAGCTATATGCAGGGTTCAAGTATACCAAAAAGCTAGAGATCTTGCTTGAAGCTTCTCCTTATGTACTAGAAGCAGACCACATCCCTAAAGCAGCTACTCAGATGTGCCAGTAGATTGTACCATGGAGTTGATTACCAAACCCATCATGGGGAATAACTACATCCAGCTGCCCAGCCACTCAAAACCAGGCCCAGCCAAATTGACACAACCTTAACCACCATAAGTGGCCAGTGAAAACCTTATGAATAGCAGTGAAACACTGTCTGATATACTATTGGATAGTATGATATATATCTAGGAAAACCCCAAAATAATCAACTGAACAATAGTAATAAATAATAAAAAATTAAAATTAAAAATACCTTGAAATATGGCTTGGTTCATAGAATACAGAAATCACTAATGCTTGAAAATACACACATTAGGAGATATAATGGAAGAATTGCAATAGAAAGCTGAAACACTTGGGAGAATAGCTCTAATTCCCAGAAACAAGATTGTATATAATCAATTATTGAAACTTAAAAACACTCCTGAGAACATAATTTAGTTTACATATTGCCTTGTGAACATGCAAAATCACAAAAATACCAGATTATATATTACAGTAGTGTTTGAAAAAGCAAAATTTTATGAACAACCAGTCCAACAATAGAGGACTGGTTAAATTAGGTATGTGCTTCCAAAATAATGTTGTGGTGGTGGTGGTTGTTAGTCGCAGTTGAGTTGGCTCCAACTCACAGTGACCTTATGTATAACAAAACATTGCCCCATGCTGTGCCATCTTCACAATCTTTAGTATATTTGAGTCCATTGTTGCCATTACTGTGTTGTGCCTTCCAACCTAGGGGGCTCATCTTCCAGCACTATATTGGACAATATTCTGTTGTGATCCATAAGGTTTTCATTGGTCATTTTTCACAAATAGACAGCCTTTCTTCCTAGCCTCTTAGTCTGAAAACTCTGCTGAAATCTGTCACCATGAGTGGCCCTGCTGGTAGCTGAAATACTGACATAGCTTCTAACATCATAGCAATGTGAAAACCACTACATTACAACAAACTGACAGACAGATGGTAGAATAGCATATTAAGCATCCATTAAAGAATGAAGAAGTCCTTTGTGTGTTGATGTGGAATATGTTTTAAGATAAATGTTAAGGTACAATAAAACATCTAAGGTGCAAAACATTTTTTGTAGTCTGCTACAATTTGTCTTAAAAAGGTAGGAAGGGATAACTATGTATGCATGCATACATAAAAACCAAACTCACTGCAGTTGAGTAAGATACATTCATAGCAACCCCTCCTTGGGTTTCCAAGGCGGTATCACTATGGAAGTAGATTGTCGAACCTTCCTTCTGAGGGGTGGCTGGTGGGTTTGAACTGCCAGCCTTCTGGTTAGCAGTCAAATGCACTATGCCACAAGAGCTCCCATGTATACATATAGACATTTGCTTAAATATTCATAAAATATCTATGGAAAGATAAATAAAAGACTGATAACATTTTTTTGCCTCCAGAAAAGGGAATTGGGTGGCTGGGGGACTGAGTGGGAGAAAAACTGCACTGAATATCCCTTTCCACGTTTTGACTCCTAAGAATGCATTAACTGTTCAAAAATTAAATATTATATTAAAATACTATTTATTTGACTTCAATCATATGAATGCATTAACTATTCAAAAACTAAATGTCATATTAAAATAATGTTTATATGCTAAATAAAAAGCTTTCAAATCTTTTCAAAGTTTTTGGTGGTGGCTATTTGCTTTTCTTCACAGGTTCTCAAGTAGCTGCAGGTTTTGAAGTCACACAGACCTGAACATCACATGCAATGGTGGTAAAAGATAAATTGCCTGAATTTGAATCCCAGCTCTGCCAGTTATGATCTGTGTAATCTTGAGCAAATTAATTAACATATCTGTGCCTCAGTTTACATACCTGTAAGAGAGCAGTATTATTGTCTCCTTTGTAAGGTAAATGAAATAATCTGTTCCTTGCTTTTATCCAGTGCCTTGGGGTGGGTAACCAGAAATTATAATTACCCTGCAATGTCTATCAAGACACAGAAACAAACAACAACAACAACAAAAAAAAAAACTTAAGTCATTTCTGACTCATAGTTGCCCCTCCTTGGGTTTCCAAGGCAGAATCTCTACGTTTGCCCAATCTTCCTTCCAAGGAGTGGCTGGTGGGTTTGAACAACCAGCCTTCTGGTTATCAGTCAAATGCCTTAGACACTATGCCACCAGAACTCCCAAGAAAAATAAATGAGGAGAAATTGGAAAGATGTGTGTGTTTCTGGAGGTATTTAGCTTATAGATTAGAGAAACAGAGTCTTAGACCTGAAAGTGACCTTAAATTTGTTTCTCGTGGCGTAGTGCCTAATGCATTTGACTACTAACCAGAAAGCTGGTGGTTCAGATCCACCAGCCACTCCTCAGAAGGCAGGTTGGGCAATCTACTTCTGTAGTGATACCACCTTGGAAACCCAAGGAGGGGCCATTATGAGTTGGATTCGACTCGATGGCAGTGAGTTAGGTTTTTGGTTTGGTTCTTACTATGATGGAGTCCAGGTGGTACGGTGGTTAAAGTGATCAGCTGCTAAACAAAAAGTCAATGTTTTGAAACTACCAGCTCTCCACAAGAGAAAATTATGGCAATCTGCTTCCATAAAAATTTAAAGCCTTAGAAACAGGGACGGATTACTCAATAAGCAAGGTAAGCACAGGCTTACTTTTGCTTACTTACTAATCTGTAATGAACAATTTCACATGAGTTTCACCACATCAAAACAGATTAGTAGGTAACCTTACTGGGCGGGCACTCCATACCTGTCAGAGATTGTAAATTTGAAAAGAGATTTTGATTCTGTTGGAAGGTGCTCTGTTAAGAGGATATAGTAGGTGCTATGGGAGCTCTGGTGGCATAGTGCCTAAGGCATTTGACTGCTAACCAGAAGGCTAGTGGTTCAAATCACCAGCCACTCCTTGGAAGGAAGATGGGGCAATCTACTTCCGTAGTGATACTGCCTTGGAAACCCAAGGAGGTGTCGCTATGAGTCAGGTCCAACTCTATGGCACATAACAACATGGAGTTAGGAGAGAGATAGATGCCAATCTAGAAGAGGAATCTTCGATGTGGTGAAAAATGTGAAATTGTTCACCAAAGAGAGTTAATCCCTTAAATAAGCACAACTAAACCCATATTTACCTTGCTTATTGGGTACTCTGACACTGCTTAAAAACCCTATAGGGCAGTTCTACTTTGTCCTGCAGGGTTGTTATGAGTCAGAATCAACTTGACAGCAGTGGAGATGGATTCTCACTAGAGGAGCTCTGGTGTGCCTTGGTTAAGCATCTGCCTGCTAACTGAAAGGTTGGTGGTTTGTACCTACGAGCCACTGCATGGGAGAAAGATGTGGCAGTCTTCTTCTGTAAAGATGACAGCCTACGAAACCCTATAGGGTAGTTCTACTCCGTCCTATAGGATCACTATGAGATGGCATCAACTCAATAGCAATGGGTTTGATTTGGTTTTGATTCCTACTATATCCTCATATCAGAACTTTAAAATGCAGGATAGGATACCTGTTTAGCTTTGTTTTATCCATGTGTTCTCAAGCTTGATTGACAATGGTACTCTCTATCCACAGAACACCTATTATTATCTCTTAGAAAGCAATGTTTTTAAAGCAGAGCTTTCTCAAAGTTTAATATATATATGAATCATCCAGATTTCTTCTTACAATGCAAATTCTAACTCAGTAAGCCTGGGGTAGGGCCTGAGCGTCTCCATTTCTAACTATTTCCCAGGTGATTCCAATGCAGCTTGTCCAGACCAGACTTACCACAAAAAGGCTCATAGAACAGGCTTGAGAAATGCTGATGTGTATTATACTTCTAGACTTCCCTGGGTGATATAAACAGTTAAGTGCTTGGCAGCTGTTTTGGTTCTCTAGTGTTGCTCTAATAGAAAATAACACAAATGTTTGAGTTTAACAAATAGGGAGTTATTCTCTCACAGTTTGGGAGGCTAAAACAAGTTCGTAGAGCTAGCACTAGGGGCTGGGTGAAGGCCCCTTAACCTTGGGCTTTAGCTATGCCTCTTGCTCCCAGCCCATTAGAGCTGGAGGTATCTCTTAACTCAGGCAGCTGCTGGCTGCTGAGGCTGACAAACCCAAGGTTGACAAATAAAATGGCACAGTCCCAAGATTACCAAACAACATGGCAGGCGACTAATTCAAGTTCAGAGACAGTCCCAAGATTGGCAGTCAAAATAGCAGGCCACTCACTGATGATTCAGCCAAATGTAGGATCCAAATGTACCAAGAAGCTCAAGACTTTTCTCACAGCTTCTTATTTACTGGAAGCAGACCACATCCCTAAGACAGCTACTCAGCTGCTCACAGTAGATTCCACCATGGAGTTGATTACAAGTCTTATCAAGGGGAATGTTTTGGTTTTCTAGTGTCACTCTAACAGAATATACCCCCAAATAAGTGGCTTTAACAAACAGGGATTTATTCTCTTACAGTTTTGGAGGCTAGAAGTCCCAGTTCAAAGTGCCAAGTTCTAGGGGCTGGGTGAAAGCCCCTTAACCTTGGGCTGCAGTTCTGCCTCTTGCTCCTGGTCCACTGAAACTGGAGGTGTCTCTTAACTCAGGCAGCTGCTGGCTGCTGAGGCTGACAAACCCAAGACCAACAAAGAAAATGGCACAATCCCAAAATTATCAAACCACATGTCAGGCCACTAATTCAAGTCCATTATTAGTCCCAAGATCAGCAGACAACATGGCAGGCTGCTGAATGATGTCTCGACTACATGTAAGATCCAAGTGTGCCAAAAGCTACAGAGACCTTTCTCAAAGCTTCTTATAACCTGAAAGCAGATCAGCTGCCCTAGATTCAACCATGGAGTTGACTACCAAACTCATCAAGGGGAATAACTACATCCAGCTGCGCAGCCACTCAGAACCAGACCCAGCCAATAACCTTAACTACTACATAACCTTAACTACCACAGTTACTAACCAAAAATTGAAGATTTGAGTACACCCAGAGATCATCCAAAGAAAGATCTGGTAATCTACTTCTGAAAAATCAGCCACTTAAAAGTCTATGGAGCACAGTTTTATACTGACATATATGGGTTTGCCATGAGTTAAAACTGACACAATGGCAAATGCTTTTGGTTTATCTCACACACATACACACATACAACATATGTACATAGCCATATATATTACATACAACATAGATATGTGATATATATTATAGATGTGATGCTATATATATATATATATATACACACACACATATATATACACACACACACACACACACTCACATACATACTGATATACTATTGTTGTGAGGTGCCCTCAAGTCAGTTCTGACTCATAGAAACCCTATACAACAAAACAAAACCCTGCCCCATCCTGTGTCATCCTCACAATTATTGCTATGTTTGAGCCTATTGTTGAGGCCACTGTGTCACAGCATCTCTGAGGGTCTTCCTCTTTTTATACTTTACCAAGCATGATGTTCTTCTCCAGAGATTGTTTCCTCCAAAATAAGTGAGATGAAAGTATGTATACAGACTTATACATATATATAAGAACCTCTGGTGGTGCAGTGAGTATCACTATGAGTTGGAATAGACTCAATGGCAGTGGATTTGCTTTGGTTTGGTTATATGTACACATTTACATATATATAGCACTACACCACCAAAGCTCCACATACATACATTTACACATACACATTTACATTTATATATGTATATGTGTGTGTGTGTGTATATATATATATATATATATATATATATATATATATATACGTTTCCATTGATCCTTCCATTATTCAAGTGCATTGACTTATCAACTTGTATTTAATTGTATTTTCACCTTTCACAGGACAGGTTTTGTTAATTAAATGTGCCAGTCAGCTTATTATGCAGTCAATGAAAAAAACCTCAACCAACCTCAGTAACAGTGACAGACTTCAAAACTTATGTTATAACAGTGCATACATTTTGTTTCAAATGAGAACAGCAACAACCACAAATATGCTATTTTTAAATGTCACTAGCATGACATTCTTTAATTGGATATGACTTATATTTTACAAATTGTAGGAGACTGGACAAAACCCTGGACTTGGAATTACTCAATTTTCTGAACTTCAGTTTCTTGATTTATAAAATGAGGATAATAATTCACATGTCAGAAAACTAAGTAAAAAGAGCCAAACCTGTGTTTGGCATTTAGATGTTAATCAAAACATTAACCTTTAATTTAAGTAAAGATTGTATTTATTTAGGGGCCCATATCATGATTTAGAATTTCTCTAGAATGATGGTTCTCAATTTTCTGTGTGTAACAGATTTACCTGGAGGGCTTGTTAAAACAAAGATTGCCAGGGCCCACCCTCAGAGTTTCTAATATGGTAGGTCTGGTTCCAAAAATTCACTTTTCTTACAAGCTCCCAAGTAAGCTGATACTGTTGGGCCAAGGACCACACTCTGACTACCACTGCTGTAGGAGAAAAAGATGTAAGAAACTATATAGTTGTAGAGGAGCCTAGAAAAATATATGCCACAGTACCACTGATATGACTGCATGATACAGTGTAAATTTTTGGAACAAATTTCATTTCCTAATTCTATTTAGTTACAGCTTTTGGGTTTAGAGTTCCTGAGCACTTAAAAACAAGAAGCAGGTGTGGAGAGTATGAAAACCTCATATACTGTTGGTGGGACTGTAAAAGGATATAACCTCTGTGGAAAACAGTATGGCACTTCCTTAAAAATCTGGAAATAGAAATACCAAATGACCATATAACCAGCAATCCCACTACTAGGTACATATCCCAGAGAAATGAGAGCTGTGACACAAACAGAAATATGCACACCCATACTCATCATAGCACTATTCTACGATAACAAAATGATGGAACAACCTAAATGCCCATCCACCAAAGACTCAATCAACAAACTATGGTACATACACATGATACATACTATGCAACATTAAAGAACAATGATGAATCTGCAAAACATCTCCCAATGGATGAGCTCAGAGGACATTATGCTGAGTGAAATCAGTCAATTACAAAAGTACAAATATTGTACGAGACCACTATTGTAAAAAGTCAAGGAAGGGGTTTTACAAAAAAGAAATATTATTTGAAGGTAACCAAGGGTAGGTGGAGAAGGGAGGGCAAACCGCTAACTAGAAGGTAGATACATTTAACTTGAGTAAAGGGAATTAAAACAAAAAACATCAAGCCTAGGTGGTACTGTTTGACACTTTTTTCCTAGTACATTACTTTAAAAATGAAAATAAAGCTTCTTTTTATTCTGTAGTGTTCTGGTATTTTTAAATATTTTTAAATTAATTATCCCATGTAGTTCTAATATTCACCTGGGTGGTAGGCAGGGGAAGAATTTCTATCAGAGTTTTACATGTGAAGACCTGAGTCCCATAGGAATTAAACAATTTGTGCAAGGGTACACAGTGATTAACAGAGCCAGAACTCAAACCCTAGGCAGATACCACAGCCTAGGCTGTTTGTAGTAAGCTCCACTGATTTTAATGAGATAGCATTAAATTATATCTATTCATTCCTATGGGAGCTCTGGTAGCATAGTGGCTAAGACACTTGCCTGCTAACCAGACGGCTGGCGGTTCAAACCCACCAGCCACTCCTCAGAAGGAAGGTTGGGCAATCCTACTTCCGTAGTGATACTGCCTCGGAAACCCAAGGAGGGGTCGCTATGAGTCGGGGCCGACTGGACGGCACATAACAACAACAACAACAACATTCATTCCTATGCAATGCCCTCCACTTCCCCCATCTCAATTCTGTTGCTTTTATTGCTTGGTAATTCACAGTCATAAACATGGATAATTGAGCCTAGACTGTTCCTGAACTTCTGCCAGGGTTGATTTTCCAATCATCACTCCTAACACTAACCTACCTCTGTCCCCAAGATATGATGACATTGAGAAAGTTTATTCAATGCAGGACTAAGAATAATTTTCATACACTTTAAAGCTCAAAATTGTCTTTGCATGAAATACTAAAATGTATTACCAAGATTCAGGTTAAACAGTGGTAATTTATTTGAAAAACATACCACCATTAAGAGAGTTCATAATTATTGCAAGTATACAATATAATATAGTTCCAATATTTAGTTAGACTTCATTTCACTTGCAGGAATTTTATATTTTTATGATCTTTTCCTCTTTTTTTTTTTTTTCATGCTCACTCCAAATTATCAATTCTTTACTTGAAAAGTAAATAAAACATGTCTCCTCTTGAAAGTAAATACTTTAAATCTGTATCAGTTCTTGTGAAAGGTCAGATTATAGGACCATGAACTCTGCAGAAGTCTGATATTCAGTAATATATTTTTTAATCAGGAGGTAAAATACTTCTGTTGTAAAAAGTGGGAAAATTATCAGAAACAAACTCAAACGTAGGAGATTCTGAAAATATTCATGTTGGCTAGATGTTATTTATAACTAAGCAAGCTCAAAGAATGGATATTTATGGGGCTATTTAGAAATACAGACAAGAGGAGTGACCCACTAGGAAATCAAACTGGTTGACCAAGAGAAAGGAGCTTAAGTGGTGTAGTGATTAAGGCTTTTGGTTGCTAACCAAAAGATCAGTGGTTCAAACCCGTCAGCTGCTCCATGGAAGAAAGATAAGGCAGTCTGCTTCCGTAAAGATTTGCAGCCTTAGAAACCCAATAGGGGTTGCTATGAGTCAGAATCAACTCAATGGTAGTGAGTTTTCCACTGACAGGGTTATTGTACTAAAGAAAATTTCATCAAACCATTTGACAATGACTTTCAATGGTATCTTGTAAGCCAAACCAATGAAGAAATATATACCTACAAAAGATACCTAAGGGAATTAGCAAATGGTAAGAGAAATAATCAAAGAATTGGTTTAAAGAAAACTTGTCCATTAGGAGATTCCTGCTGGTGGATTCTGAGTCAACCTATTTTTTGAGAATGCAAGTTAGTTTTACTGTCACAGGAGCTCAAGGCAGTTGCCGTAAATATTAGGTGGAACAATCTAAAATCACTATTTTTGTAGGTAAAAATGTTCAAATATTTAACCTGATATGTGAGGAGCTATACTGTCATAAAGTATTCTATTCTAAATCTCTCAGTAATACTCAGCCATCATTGCTTTATATATAAATTTCTCATCCCATCATCCAAAGCCTGCTGAAATTTAGTCCCAATTTTCAGGGTTAATATTTGAGTATTGGCCCTATATACCCCAAATTTTAGACAAATTGGATTGCACAGTGTTCTCCAAACATACCCCAACTTTCTCATCTCTCCCTTTCATTGTGCTCAAACTGAAAACCCAACTCATTGGCATTGAGTAGATCCCAACTCAAAGCTACCTCCATAGGGTTTCCAAGGCTGTAAATCTGTACAAAAGCAGACTGCTTCACCTTTCTTCCGGGGAGCTGCTGGTGGGATTGAACCACCGACCTTTTGGTTAGCAACCAAATGCCTTAACTACTGCACCACCAGAGCTCCTTATTTGTGTTACAACCACTGAAATTCTGTCCCTCTCTCCCATCTCTCTCCTCTGTATGCAAAGTTTTACAGTATATTCATATGTGAGAGAAAATACAGATTATTTATTTTGTGTCTTACTGATCCACAAAGTCTCTACCTGATGGTTAGTAAGAAGGAGAGGTGACTTAAATTTCATTGAATCCAGTACAGTAATCTAAATTGTCCCTGGATGGTGCAAACAGTTAGCAGGCTTGGCTGCTCATCCAAAATTGAAGATTTGAGTCCACCCAAAGGCTCCTCAGAAGAAAAACCAGCTATTGAAAACCCCTAGGGAGCACAGTTCTACTTGGACACACATGCAGTCACCATGAATCAGAGGCAATTCAATGGCAGCTGCTTACAGGTATGGAAAACTGAACTCCCAATCCCTGAGGTTGCTCGGTCTCCTGCCCACTTTCCCAGGTCTTCTCTGTGGTGGCATCTAAGTGCAGGGAAGAGAAGCTAAGAGTGGCTCGCTGGACCTCATTGTTGCTGTTGTTAAGTGCCATTGAGTCAGCTGTGACTCACAGCAACCATATGTACAACAGAACAAAACATTGACCAGTTGGGTGCTAACCCCACAATCCATGCTATACCTGAGCAGCCACTGTATCAAACCATCTTGTTCAGGGCCTTCCACTTTTTCACCGATCCTTCACTTTACCAAACATGCTATCCTTCTCCAGGGAACGGTCTCTTCTGACAACATGACCAAAGTAGGTGAGACAAAGTCTGGCCATTCTCGCTTCTAAGGAGCACTCTGGCTACACTTCTTCCACAACAGATTTGTTAGTTCTTCTGGAAGTCTATAGTACTCTCAATATTCTTCACTAGCCAACATCACAACTCAAAAGCATCAACACTTCTTCAGTCTTCCTTATTCATCTTTGTTGTCCATCTTTCACATGTACATGAGGCAATTGAAAACACCATGGCTTGGGTTAGACATACCTTCCTCTGCAAAGAGACATCTTTGCTCTTCCACACTTTAAAGAGGTCTTTTGCATAGTGGAAGCAAAGTCCCTGAGGTTCTTGCTTGAATGGCTCAGCCTCAACAGAGAGGGAAAATATGAAAATGCTGGATTCTGTCTTCCTCATGTCCCGCTTCTTGTACATTGCCACTGAGTTGATTCCAACTCATAATGACACTATAGGTCAAAGTATCACTGCCCTATAGGGTTTTCAAGGCCGTAATCTTTATGTAAGCAGACTGCCACACCTTTTCCCACAGAGCATATGGCAGGTTGAATCACCAGTTAGCTATTGAGCACTTAACGACTGTGCCACCATGGAACCTTCACTTTCTCTAGAAATCCTACTCTCCTTTTAGGCAGAGGGATTACTAGAAGCAATAACAAAAAGGTCTTGTACTCAGAAAACACAAAAAGAAGAGCATACACACTTTCCTTCTCCTACCTTCTTCTTCATAATACTTTTACTATTGGAAATTGTATTGTATTATTTATATTGTTTATGAGTTTATTGTTTATTGTATCTCTGTAGGAAAGATATTAGCAAATGAAGAGTGAGGAGAGAACAGTGAACCAGTCCATTCTAGAGGGCGAGAAACAGGTGTGACAAGTTTAGAAGAAGGAAATTGAAAAGTTATTTGACTCAAAAGATTTGAAAGGGAAAGGGAGAATAACAACAACAACAAAAAGAAAGCAGAATGCTTTGGCAGAAGGAGCTCTGGGAGGGAGTGAGAAGAATTATATTCTAATCCCACTAGACTTCATAAAGAGTTCCTGGGTGGCACAAATGGCAAAATGTTGGTGATTTGAACACACACACATAAAGGCATCTCCACAGAAAGCCCTGCTGATCTGCTTCTAAAAGGTCACAACCATGAAAACCCTATGGAGCACAATTCTACTCTGTACACATGGTTGCCATGAGTTGGAATTGACTGCAACTGGTACTGGCAGCCAGAAGGTTGGCTGTTCAAACCCACTCCAAGGGAGAAAGATATGGCAGTCTGCTTCCATAAATATTTACAGCCTTAGAAATCCTATGGGCTATTTCTACTCTGTCCTACAGAGTCACTATGAGTCAGAACCAACTTGATAGCATTGGGTTTGGGGTTGGTACAGGTAGACTTTGTCATATAACCTTAGGAAAGTTGTTTTGCTTCTATGGGCCTCAATTCACTCACCTGTTAAATGAAAGCTTTTGATGACATTATTTTGGAGAGGCTCCTCAGGTCTGTGAATTTTCTGGGGTTCCCAAGTCTGAGACAGTCAGAGCATCTTCAACTAGGCCACAGGATCCATCTGTGGTGTTCTTAGATCAAAGATTGGATGGGGGTTTCTAGGGGCAGTAAATCGAGGAAGCACCTCTGCTAAGATTTTCTTTACAGACCATAGTCAATACTTTTAGGGGAGAGCTGCATGTTTTTCATCTGGATTCCTACTTGTCCTTAACTTCTATTTCTGGGCTTCCAATAACTAGACATACATGTTGTTGTTTTTGTTAGGTGCCATTGAGTCAGTTCTGATTCTCCCAAAGAGTGATTGTGATTGGTGGGTTTGAACTGCCAGCCTTATGGTTAGCAGTCAAATGCCTTAGGCACTATGCCACCAGAGTTCCCAGAATTGTCCTTGCTATGTCTGAGCCCATTGCTGTAGCCACTGTGTCTGTCCATCTCACTGAGGATCTTGCTCTTTTTTGCTGACCCTCTACTTAACCAGGGAGTTCTGGTAGCATAATGCCTAAGGCACTTGACTGCTAACCAGAAGGCTGGCTGTTCAAACCCACCAGCCACTCCTCAGAAGGAACATGAGGCAATCTACTTCCATAGTGATATTGCCTCAGAAACCCAAGGAGGGGTCTCTATGAGTCGGGTCTGACTCGCTAGCACATAACAACAACAATTACTTAACCAAGCACGATGTCCTTCTCCTGGGATTGTTCCCTCCCTATAACATGTCCAAAGTACATGAGATGAAGTCTTGCCATCCTTGCTTCTAAGGATCATTCTAGCTGTATTTCTTCCAAGACAGATTTCTTCATTCAATATTCTTCACTAACACCATAATTCAAATGCATCAATTCTTCTTTAGTCTTCCTTATTCATTGTCCAGCTTTTGCATGTATATGAGGTGATTGAAAATACCAAGGGTTGGGTCAGGTGCACCTCAGTCATCAAAATAACATCTTTGATTTTTAAAACCTTAATGAGGTCTTTCACAGCAGATTTGCCCAGTATAGTACATTGTTTGGTTTCTTCTCTGCTGCTTCCATGGGTGCTAAATGTAGGTCCAAGTAAAATGAAATCTTTGATAACTTTGATACAGCCTTTCAGTATAAATCATAACGAAAATTAAAATCTTCACAACTGGACCAATATGCAACACCATGATAAGTGGGAAAAAGATGGAAGACATGCATGCAAAGTAGAAAGAAAAAAGGAAAAGGAAGGAAGGAAGACAGAGGAAAGAGAGAAGGAAGAAGGAGGGAGACAGGGCAAGTATTGCCTATTAAGGTTTGCTCTACGTATATGCAGATGATCCATTACTGAAAACTTTCCAGACTTCCTGTAAACACATTGTAAAGAAAGGAAACCTCCTTACCTGCCCCCTGTCCTGTTATATGTTTCCATCATGTAAGTTCCAACCCTAAGGATGGCATCCTACTTGGGCTAGTCTGCTCTTCTCCCTTCACCCTCACTCATCTGGGTTTTCAGTTATTGGACCTCTTTCTGCCATGACTGGTAAGCAAGAATCAACTAGCTCAGTTTCTCTTATCAAATCAAGAAGGCCAATCCAAAGGGAATTAAGAATTATCATTTGTTTTTTTCTTTTATTAATTTACTCAATTATCTCCCAAGCACATTCTAATTCCTAAACACTGGGCTGATTAAGCAGGATAATAATAATGATAGTCATGATATATAATGGCTTTTTTGATGTGTCAACTTGGCTAGGCTTTGGTCACCATTGAATAATTAGTTTTTCAATGATAGTTTAGTCTAGGTGTTGGGGTGAAGGCGGTAGAGGTATTTTTATAGATGAAATTAAAACCCTCAAGCAGTTGACTGTAAGTGAGGGATTCATATTAGTTTCCAAGGGCTGCCATAACAAAGAAACACAACTTGGGTGGCTTATAAGAACAGAAACGTATTATCTCACATTCTGGAGACTAGGAATCAGGATTATTGATCATGCTGATTCCATCTCAGGTTCTGAAGGTAAATCTGCCCTGTGCCTCTCTCCTAGCCAGATGATGGCCTGCAATCCCTGGCATCCCTTGGTTTATAAAACAAACCAAACCTGTTGTCATAGAGCTAATTCTGATTCATAGAGACCATGTAAGACAGAGTAGAATTATTACATAAGATTTCCAAGATGGTAAATCTGTATAGAAGCACCCCTGCCATGTCTTTCTCTTGCAGAGTAGCTGGTGGATTCAAACCGTCAACATTTTGACTAGAAGCAGAATACTTAATCACTGCACCACCAGGGTTTCTCCAGTCCTTGTAGATCTCTTCCATCTCTGTCTTCACATGGCCATCTTCCCTCTGAGTGTCTTTTTCTCTCTTTTATAGGACACCACTCGGATGGTATTAGGACCCATTCTACTCTAGTATGACCTCATGTTAAGTAATAACATCGTTCAAGACCCTATTTTCAAACAAATTCACATTCACAGGTATCAGAAATTAAGACTTCAACATATTTTGGGGGAATACAATTCAATCCATAACAAAATATTATCCTGAGTAATCTGGGTGGGCCTGACTTAATTGGCTGAGACTTTCACCAAAGGGGGACAAAAATCTCTGTGTTGAGTGCAGCTTCAGCATAAGATAGTGGAGCCCATCCTGCATGTGATTTTCCTGTCCTCACTGCCTGTGCACATGAGCGTTGGCCCATGGCTATGATCTCCAACCTGACTGTGGTCTTCCTGTTCCTATTATGACTGCTGGCACAGGTATTGGACTTTCCTCTCGAAGTAGGCACCATTATCTTAATCTTATGGATGAGGCAACCTGAGATTGTGAGACTAAGTGGTTTCCCCAGTACCAAACATCTATGAGTATGACACTCAGAGCCCAAACTCAGCTTCCCCAAGTGGAGACTCTCATTCCAAACTTCCAGCCCCCAGGAGTTCTCAGATGAGCAGATGACACAAAGAATAAATAAATAAATAGAGAGCGCAAATGAAGACTGATTAACTCTGGCCAGGGTAGTAGATGTAAAAAGAATTCATCAAGGAAGAACATTGTGAAAGACATTCCAAAGAGAGGGAACAGCATGAACAAAGATTCATGGAGGTCAAAGGTTTTAGATATATTAGCTAAACAGCAAGAATAGCTAAAATTTAGTGTACTTTCCATAAGGTTCTTTTTCTTGACATAAATAAGCTAAGTGAGCTTTGCAGACTGGAATATAGTAAGGAAGCATACTTTTTAGCTAACATAACAATGCCCTTCCCCAACTCACCATTTTCCTAAAAATACACACACTCTTATAGGTAGCTCCCAAGAAGCTTTCAGTAGGCTAAAATAACACTTGCTATAGTTTTCAGATTTAGTAGGATAAAGTCTAATCCATATGAGAATTGCCACCAACCACCATATGAACCAGCAGATGTTTTATGATTTGATTCTTCTCTTCCTCCTCCTATCAGTTTACATACTGCACCAGCCCCTTGACCAGCAACTTCAAAAGGAGTATGTTATGTAGGTATCCTAGAGGTTGGTGACACCATTGATCCTTTAACATGTATTTATTGAGCATCTCCTAGGACAAGCTCAATGCTGGTGTGGAATGCTGGTGTGGAGACCAGGTTCATTTACCTTCTAAATGCATAAATGTGGATAACTTCATCTCTTGGGCCCCTCGTATGCAGAACAGAGATAGCAACACCAATCATACAAGTTGCAAGGTTTCGATGAAATATTGTGTGGGAAGTTCTTTGTAAACTATTAAGCACCATATATTGGTCATTCTATTCCTAGGATTCCATCTGCTTTGTCATCCCTTCAATCTTTCAAAAATAGAAAATATCACACTCTTAATTATATCTATCATTTGATTTCCCATAATTCTTTAAGTCCAAAATTCTTAGTACAATATCCAAAGCCCTTTATGACTTGACCTCCATTTACCTCTCTAACTTTTTCTTCTTACCATTCTCCCTCCCATTCTTTTTAGTCATATAGACTTTTCTTATTTCTCTGAAGATATCAGACCCTTTTCTGCTTTTCTGGTTGCTGTTATGTGTCGTTGAGTCAGGCCCAACTCATAGCAACTCCTCTTTGGGTTTCCAAGGCAATATCACTACGGAAGTAGATTGCCCAACCTTCCTTCCGAAGAGTGGCTGGTGGATTTGAGCCACCACCTTCTGGTTAGCAGTCAAGTGCCTTAGGCACTACACTACCAGAGCATTTGTTATTGTGATTTTGTGCCAAAATGTCAATTCTGACTCATAGAGACCCTATAGGACAGGGTAGAACTGCCCAACTGCCCCATAGTTTTTCTAAGGCTTTAGTCTTTAAGAAGCAGACTGCCACATCTTTCTGTCACAGAACAGCTGATGGGTTTGAACTGCAACCTTTCAGTTAGCAGCCAAGCACTTAACCACTATGCCACCAGGGCTCCTTTTTCAGACATCAGTAAATGCTATTTCTTCAACTCGTAATACCTTTTCCTACCTCCTTCATTTTATTAATTCCCTATTCATTCTTTGTATTTCAGAGGAGATATTACTTCCTCCAAGAAGCCTTCTATGATTTTCCAGCCCTGTTTGGATGCCCCTGTTCTGACCTTCCATGACACTGTGGTATACATGGAGTAGGTGGATCCCAAGCAATGAGATTCTAAAGTCTTGAACCTCTTCCTATGTTCTGTATGTGGCATGGAGGCAGCAGGTCATTGCCTTGCAGGGACAAACTCATGGAGACAAGGCCATGGACACATCAGCAGACAGTGAGTGGCAACTGTTGACCAAAAGGACCTCCCCAGTGCATTAACAGTAAGTGGCTCTTAGACCTTTCTCTGTTCTTGAGGAGAGGATCTTCAATAATAGCAAAGGTTTTATTTCCTGCTAGCAATTGATTGGCAATTTTGAGTCAGATGCAATTTTATTTAAAGGAAATGAAGAAATTTGATATTTGTACACCTGGGTTTGTGTACTTGGATCCATTACCACTCTAATAGCTTAACTTCTCCAGAAGGAATTGGAGCCTGGTGGTGAATCTGTGCTTGTAGCCTTTTTAATATAAGCCCTTATACTCTCTGCCCAGTGGACAAGTGGCTTCTGAAGAATATGTACTCAGGCTACTCTTTGATCTCATTATCTTTAGATAATATGAGTAAGATGGAGTGATAAAAAACAGAGAAGTTCCTTGCCCCTTTCCTTTTTAAGCCTACAAGCTATGCTAGTATATATGGCATGGATTGTTTGAATGGGACAAGATACTCTATTGTGTGGTACTAATATACATTACTTATAAAATAAAACATGTATTAGTACCACACAATATTTTTCCCATGTCTACAAGCTATGCAATATACCCTATATTTATATAGAGTTACCACAGAATAGAATATCATGCCCCATTTCTAACAGTGTTAGAGAATTAATTGAACTTATTTTTCAGTCTTAACAATCTTACCAAGTAATTCCTCTCTTTCTTCTCTCACCCCAAGCATCAGGTCTCATAGCACCCATATACTAATTCAGGTAGCTGCTTATGCTAAACAAACATGTTCAAAACCAAAATCCCCAAAAGTTCCTATGGCCCTTGGCATACTGGGTCATTTCACATTCCGAGTTCAAACTATCTTTCAGTTTTATCTCCTGCCATCCGCTTGCTGTGTGGGGACTCATACACACTACAATTTAGCCATACCCATTTACTTCTCTGTTCTGAATTCACCAGATGCATTGACATCTTTTTGCCTCTACACATACAATCCTTCTACAAGGAATGCCTCCTTTATGCTTCCCCTTTATTGATAACATCAATTAAAAATTGAAGATCCACTTCAAATATTACTACCTCTTGTGTGCCTTGGGAAAATCTAGAAGGTCCTGACTCTATTAGTTCAAAGCACTTAGTGAACACTCTGTTATAAAGTGCATTCAACTTACACTAACTGGTCTACTGCTTCAGTCACTAGTCGGCAAGTTCCCATGGGAGGAAGGACTGTGTTCTGTACATCTTTGTATTCCTAGCATGCAGCATCAAGCTTGTAGTGCATGCTGGATAAATATTTCCTATATAAATGAATCGCTGGATAAAACAATTTGGTAGTCAAGAAGTATAAGTCATTATATTGCCACATACAGAAGGCAAATTCATTTGGGCAATATGCTCAAATTCAATTCTATCTTATTACATAACCAAAAACATTATTAAAGTTCATATTTTCTATCTATTAATGCCATTCCTAGATTTTACCCTAAAGAAAACAAATATCAGATGCATATCAGCATAGCACAGATTTATTTCATAAATCACTCTTGTGTACAGGAAAAAAAAAGAATACAAAATAAATCACAACTTCTTAAATTTCTTCCTAGTCACAGTGGAACTCTTCAGAATTACTCTTCGTCTGAGAATTGTTGATGTCTTTATTTTTCCTCACACTATTTCCTCATATAACTGGCAATAACATTGTGTTTCTTAAAATAAGTACAGAAATAACTTTTAAAACACATACACACACTCTATTTCCAGTAATGCTGGTATGATAAAGTTGGAGGATTCCCCTCAGTGGAAAACAAAGGTAAAGTTAGACAAAATAATAAAATCAACCATTTCAGGTCACTGGAAAACATAAAAAATCAGGCAACAATGTGAGAAGTATTTACTCATGAAAAAATTGCTAGTACATCTGGTGAGAATGGCACGTTCATGCTTTATTGCTAAGATATACTACTCTTCCCTCTAGCCTTATTTGCTGAAAGTGGAGCAGTTAGTCTGGGGTGTGTGCCAGAGCCAATAAAAATATAACAGAGAGATTTTGGAAGCCAGACAGCCATAGGAGGGCTAAGATGATATACTCTCTACACATGCCTGGATGACTGCTAAACTGCGTGTGTGCTAGAAGTTACCAGATAACTCAGCAGAAATTGTAAATGAGACCTGTAAATATGCTGTGTCTTTGAATACACTCCTCAAACCACAAACAGCTTGGGCCTTACTGACTTGAAATAACCTCTGCCCAAATCATTAGCTGACAGCTAAACTATGTAGGTGTGGGAAAACACCTAGAAAACCAAGCTGCGGGCTGGGGAAACTCTGAACAGATACATTAACAGCTAAACACCATTGAGGAGAGATATTTTGTTGTTTAAGCCCAGGATATTTAATTTATTACTAATTCCTTCACAAAATTTTGTAAAAAAGAAAAATGGTCAGAAGAACAGAATTCATTCAATATTACCTGTTATTTACATTGTCCAGTTTTTAACTAAAATTTATGAGACAAGCAAAGAACAGGAAGGCATGACTCATGCTCAGGAAAAAAAAAAAAAACTATATATACATATAATCAATAGAAACAGAATCCATGTAAGTCCAGATGCTGGATGTAGGAACAAAGACTGCTGTGAGTCAGAATTGACTCGACAGCTCGTAACAACAACAGCACAAAGAAGGAAGAGAGCTCTAGCTACTCGAGCTATACGTGTGAAGTTCCTAGATTTTAAGGAAAGTGGTTGGTATTATATAGATTGTGAACAGCTAAGGAAGCATATTGTAAACCCTAAAGCAAACACTAAAAAGAAATGAAGAAATATAAAAGTGTATGCCTAAAAAGTCAGTAAATTTAAAAAAAAAAAGTCAGTAGAAGAATTAAAATTGCATAACTGAAAATGGTTGTTTATCAAAAAGAAAGTAGTTAAGGTGAAACAGAAACAAACAAACAAAAAAAAAAAAAGAATGAGACAACTAGGAAAAGAGCAGACCTAAATCTAGTCATAACAGTAATTACATTACATGTGAATGGACTATACACTTCAATCATAATGCATAGGTTGTCTGACAGGATTAAAAAAAAAAAAAAAGCAATGTCTAATTATATACTGCCTGCCAGAGAACAACATCCCCCCTAAAAAAAAAAAAAAAAAACACATGTTGCCATTGAGTTGAGTCCAATTCATAGTAATCCCAAAGGGCAGAGTAGAAATGCTTCATAGGGTTTCTAAGTCTGTAATCTTTCTGGATCAGACTGCCAAATCTTTCTCCTGCAGAGTGGCAGGTGAGTTTGAACTATCAACGTTTATGTTAACAACTGAACACTTAACCACTGAGACACCAAGGCTCTTGCCTACCAGCATGGAACTTTAAACTTCATGACACAAATGGGTTAAGAGTAAAAATATAGAAAAAAATATACCATGTAGACAGTAAGTATAAGAGAGATGAAGTAGCTATGTAAATATCAAACAAAATAGACCTTAAAATACAGAATATTACTCTGGACAAAGAGGAACATTTCATAATGATTGATAGAATGAGAAGATAAAATTTTTAAATGTATAAACACCTGTAAATCTGAAAAAGTATGAAGCAAAATATAAAATTTAAATGAGAAATAAACTGAAAAGTAATTATAGTTGAAATTTTTAATACTCTTCTTATAGTAATTCATAAAACAAGTAGAGAGAAAAGTTGTAAGGAAATAGAAGACTTGAACAACACTATCAAACAAAATGAAGACTTTCATTACAAAAGGGCACAAGAATGTGAATTGAAAGCCTTTGACTCTGGGTCTCAGCAGTACGGGCTGTCTTGAAAAGGCCCATGTCCAAATAAGACCAGCTGCACAGGACTCACAGTAGGCTGTGTAACAGCCCATGCAGGTCTGCAGCATGAGCACTAGGGGTGGCATGGGTGCCAGGTGGGACCGATCACTGGCCCAGGCAGGTGGAAGAGCCCCACCAACGCCCAGGGCATGTTGAAGCAATGTGTCTGAGAACACTGTGTCATTCATGGCTTTTTCTACTTCAACATCTCCAAGGAAACCAGATTATCATGGGAGCTCTAATTGACGCCAAATTAACATTTTAGAACAAGAAAGAGAAAACCTACCTTTTAATTAACAAATTTTGTAGAATCACCATAATGATTAGTTTCTGCTGGGGCTGTGTAACAGTTACAAGACACCAAACATCACCTCCCATCAGGAACCTCTACAGGAACAGCTGCAATTCTCTTCTCTCAATATTGCCTTATCCAGATTCTCCTCTTACTCTCTAACTCTTTAATCTTAGTAATAGAAGTCAGACACATAAGGTATATGGCATACTGTTAATGTGACCTCATTTGACTTCAAAATACGTGAAGTTTGTGATGGAGGCAAGACTGGAGCATTGTGAGCTAGATCAGCAGCTGTTCCGCTTCCTTTTTTTGCTTCCAGTATTTGGGCATTGTCCAAAGCATTGGACTCTTGTCAGTATCTCTCAGAAGTCTCCCAAATCAATACTCTGGCTTTATTCCAGCTCACCCTTGAATATATCCACCTGAGTATTTTTCTTGTACCTCAAATGGTGGCTAAAACTGAGCTTGTCCATTGGTTCCCAACACCAGTTCCTCTCCTCTGTGGTTCATGGTACCAGCTTCCTCCCAGGTACATAGGTCAGAACCTCTCTGTTTCCTTTTATTCTGAACTTTTCTTATCAGACGATTACATCTTCCCAGATCTCTTGTATTCATCCCAATTCTCCTGCTCAGGAGAAAGTGCTAGGACTGTGCCCAGGGACCATGACAGCATCCTTCTCTCTGACCTTACTCCCACCCATTCCACCTGGTGGGACCAGACCCACAAAACTTTCACTCTTTGTCTCAAATCCCAAATTCCTACAGATTTACTTTTTGACAAACCTGAGTAGTAGGACAAATGCAATCCTTGTTCTTATTTCTTCTAATATTTAAAAGTGCCCAGAAGCCCTTCTCAGAATCTGTATCTTCACCAGAAGTGGGCAAACTAGAGCCTGTGGGCCAAATCTAGCCTGCTGTCAGAGCTAAGAATGGTTTTTATACTTTTTTAATGGGTGAAAAATAGTCAAAAGAAAAAATTATTTCATGACATATGAAATTCAAATTTCAGTTGCTCAAAAATAAAGTTTTATTGGAACACAGCCATGCTCAAATGTTTACATTTTGTTTGTGTTCATACTACAACTGCAAAGCTGAGTAGTCATAACAGAGATCGTATGGCCTGCAAAGCTTACTTTGCTGTCTGGCCCATTACAGAAAAAGTTTGCCAATCCCTGAGCTTGTTAATCCTGATTATTATAATTGTTTCTAAAATATTTCCAGTATACATTGCAAAAGTTTCTCGATTTATCATTTGGCTTCTGATGATAATTTTTAACAGCTATAAGTTTTCTTATTTTTTGACATCAATTCTATCAATGTTTCCTTTTTGGTTTTTTTCTTTATCATTACACTTTAAAAAGGTCTTAAGTTTTGCAGTTATCAGATCAGTATTCACTAATATTTTCTTCTGGTTCTTTGACAGTTTATTTTTTATCTTTCAATTTTTTAACAAATATGATAAGTAATATTGGTGAGTGTTATAAAATAAAGAAGTTCATTTTATCCAAATCATTATCCAACTGTCCTTAAGCCATTTATTAAATATCATACCCACTTCACAATGATTTGGAAAGCTGCCTTTAAAATACACTAAGTTCTTAGAGTCTTGTCTTTCCTTGGAGTCTCTGTTCTCTGCCACTCTTCTATTCTGGCACCAGTGCCACACTGTTGTAAAGAATTGGCCTTAAATGTTTTACTATCTGCTAGGGAATTCCCTTATTGATTCACTTCTCAAATTTCCTTAAATATTTTCTCCTGCTGCTTCGCCTAGGTAAACTCCAGACATGTAAATCAACAGCTTTGGGATTTTGATTATATATTTCTAAAGAATTGCTCTCTAAACAGTATTAGTTTCCTCTCCTCTGTGGTTCATGGTACCAGCTTCCTCCCAGGTACATAGGTCAGAACCTCTCTGTTTCCTTTCATTTGCTAATACAAATAATGTCCCAATAATTGCATTAGGTAGGTACTATTATTAATTCCCACCGTACAAATTAGGAACATAAGTTACAAGAGATTAATTACTTGTCCAAGGTCACATAGTTAGTGAATGGTTAAGATGAGTTTCAACCTGCAGAAATATAGTTCAGAGCCTATAGCTTAGTTATTACTTCTTTCAGTAAAGTTCTGCATTGGTTTTCATGTAGGTCTTGCATGTTACTTATTGATCTTATTCTTGGATAGCACATATTTTGGGTTATTTTGTGATTGGGATCATCTATCCATTTTATTTTCTAAGTAATTATCAGCAGTATATAGGAAATTCATTGCTTTATTGTGTATTTATTTTATATGCAATCACTTTACTATCTCTACCAATTTTTCTGCTGATTTTCTTGGGGTTTCTAAGTAAACAGTCCTTTGCTACCCCAATGAGGATTAGTTCATTGCTTCCCTTATAATTGTTGTTGTTGTTGTTATGTGCTGTCAAGTCAGACCTAACTCATTGTGACCCCTCCTTGAGTTTCCGAGGCAATATCACGACGGAAGTAGATTACCCAACCTTTCTTCTGAGGAGGTGGGTTTGAACCGCCAGCCTCCTGGTTAACAGTCAAATGCCTTAGGCACTATGCTACCAGAGCTCCCTCCCTTATAATTATTATACTTCATATTTCTGTTGTTCACTTCATCTTCTCTACTTCAACCTACTTTTCCTCAAAACTCCCATCCAAATGCAAAGGAGCAATCTTTTGAGGCTCAGGGAGTCCCTTCACAGAGGAGGAGACAGTGAGTGGATGTGAACCTTGAAGGAAGAAGATGCTACATGGGAGGGTGGGAAGCTGGGTCAGGATGCGCTCTGAGTGAGGCGCACTGCAGGGATCAGTGCTGAGCTGACTGCAAGTGGACATCTAAGCACTCGCAAGGCGAACCAGAGCTAATTGAGGCAGACTGAACCACCTACCAGTTGGCAAAGAGGCAATGCATGTGTGTGAAAGAAGACCAGTGCTTCATAAGGTTTGCATGGCTGTGACCTTTCAGAAGTAGATCACCAGGCCTTTCTTCCAAGGTGCTCTGGGAGCCTTCAAACTGCCCACCTTTCTGTTAATGGACAAGTCCTTAACCGCTTACACAGACTGGAATAAGGATATTAAAAAATGTCAGTTGCTGTTGAATCAATTCTAACTGGTGGAGACACCCTCTACATCACAGTAGAACTGCATTCCATATGGTTCTCAATGTCTAATTTTTTGGAAATAGATCACCAAGCCTTTCCTCCAAGATGCCTGTGGGTGAACTAAGACCATCAAACTTACCGTTAGTAGAGTAGCACCATTAACTGCACCATCCAGGGACCCAAGAAGAAGGCTATAGAATGTTTGGAGTACCATGTTGTGGGATTAGAATGCTATATTGGGAAGCTTTTGGCCAATTTGGAGCAGAGGGGTGACAAGATAAAAGTAGATGGTGAGCTAATGGACAAGAGTAGTGAACTCCAAAGTACACATGAGGATCCATTAGAGGGAGGAAGAAAATGAGAACTTCTGTGTATATATTTTTTATTTTATATTTAAACATTTTTGTACATGTTATAATATACCTAATGCATAGTACATTATGTACTTCATAAAATAAATACAGGTAATCACACATAATTAATTAGGTACTCACACATAATTTTTACACCCAAAATTTAGAAATAGCTGAATCAGGGAGAGACTGCATTGAAACCATTGTAATGTGTTGTAATTAATGTGAGGAAATTAACTCCTCTACCATGCAAAGATGGAACAAATGTAGGAAGACCTCAGAAATCCTCAAGAAAACAATGAAATAATGACAATGTTTTTAAAAGAAAATGTTTGCTTGAAAATAGTCAGTAAAAACAATTTTGATTATGGTGGTTTAACTCCAAGCTCCTATGTTGAAATTGAAATATTTCATAGTCTCCAAATATTTATAAATGATTTCAATTAATTATATCAAGTATTTTAGTCCAGTGGTTCTCAACTATCAGTCCTTGCACTGGGACCATTTTATGATAAATATCCATGTCTTTGTAACAAAATTATAAAGAGTGGAAAATATAATGATTTTTCTACTAAGCTAAATATTAAATTAAAAGGACTGTCCTTTTTTCCTGAGATAAAGTTTTCTCTTTAGAAGTTAATGTCCTTTCATAGTAACATGATGGTGAACGTAGATGCTATTTTGCTTTTTTATTAGTATTACTTTGCAAAATAAAAAGTTGGGAACCATGTATTTATATTCATTCAGTCTTCTGCGGTTTGTCTGATTGCTGTTTGTTTTCTTTTTTTACATCATTGACAAAATCTGACTGAAAGGTCAGCGGTTTAAACCCACCAGCTGCTTCGCAGAAGGGAGACTGGGCAATCTACTTCCCTAAAGATTTACAGCCTCCAAAACCCAGTGGGGGTGGTTGAGTTGGAAAGGACTCCATAGCAATGACTTTTTGAGCTGTAATTTACAAACTGCAGATATCACTTTTTCCACCAGATGGCAGAGTAACTCTACATTTAAGTTTTTGTCGCATCATCTTCTGCTACTTCAGCCTGTTTGCCTCTAAGATGCCGGCTCATTTTTTGCAATCTATCCTATTTCAGGATTTCTCCCCAAAGAATATTATCAGTAGAAGTATTTCATATCCCATCCTAGACTTCCTCACGGTGTTGAGTTTAGCCTGGCTATTTTTTAAAAAAATTATTCCTTTGAAAAACAAAAATGCTAACAGAGACACAAAACGATGATGTAAGGAAAACGGGGTAGGATTGATACAAACGTTTATTTCTTCTCTCGTCAAACACACACACGTACACAGAGAGAGAGAGAGAGAGAGAGAGAGGGAGGGAGAGCTAAAGCTGAGAAAGAAGGGGTACACAGAGTGGAGGAGGAAGGACAAGCAGATGAACTGGAGAGGAATATGATTCCTCAGGTCTAGAAAATTTGCTACTTATGAGAAACAAAGAGGAAAGAACGCCATACTGCCACCCAGTGGTATGAACTGTTTCTTTCTAAACTAGGCAAGCAAGACCTTTAAGTTTCTGGAGCTCTAGTGGCACAGTGCATAAAGCATTTGACTGCTATACAGAAGGCTGGCAGTTCAAACCCACCAACCACTCCTCAGAAGGAAAGTTGGGTAATCTACTTCTGTAGAGATACTCCCATTCCATGGGAGTGAGTTTTTTTTTCCCCCCCCAGGATAGTGGTCATGTCTCAAAGGACTTTACATATGACACAGGTGTTAGGCCTAACCCAAGCAGTCAGAATATTCATAGGCCTTACTCATCGTATTATTGTACTGTTGTTAGTGGAGTCATCCCTCACTTCTCCCACCCATATGCCGACACACAGACACACAGACACACACATTCATAGAGACACCACACACAATGGAATGAAACACTGCCAGTCATGATTACTTGCAGATCTGATCATTGTAACCAACAGGGTTATTTCATTGGCTGATTCTTCAGAAGTAGAATGCCAACCCTTTCTTTCTAGTCAGTCTTAGTCTGGAAGCTCTGCTGAAACCTGTTTGGCATCATAGCAACACACAAGCCCACATTGAGAAATGGGTTGTGACTGTGTAGGAGGTGCATTGGCTAGGAGTCGAACCCAGGTCTCCCTCATAGAAAACAAGAATTCTGCCACTGAACTAACAATGCCCCCATCAGCCGCTACATTTTAGGCTTGTCCCAATGTGGTGCACGTGAGGAATTGCCTATTCTTTGGATTTGCCAGTTCACAATTCCAGTTAATGTCACAGCAGACCATTCATACACCTAAGAACCAAGGAATGATCCTAGGGCCCAACTATTATTTGGGAAAGGTATTCATAATCACCTTATTTGGTCAACCTTGCTCTAAAATTTCCCCATTTCAGAAAACCTGAGTAAGGCTTCAGTTACTCTTCCTCAAATGCTTTGTCTTGATGGGAACTGACTGGTTGCATAAAAGTCCTAAGTCCTTCTGATATCATATGGCTGAAGCCACCACTTCCTCATGCTAGGCTCTGGGTCAGGAGAGCAGAAATACTGTGGTGCAAAAGAAGGAAAAAGCAAGACACCATGTTTCCTCCTACTTCCTAAATTTGGCCTAAGCATATTTTTAGAGTACCTGGGTTTAACTCCAGCATCCTGTTTTGTGTGCCTTCTTTCCACTTTCTGAAGCACCTCTTCTAAACTTTGACCTTTGACAGACCTGGGTTCAAAACCCAACGGCTTCTTTTGCTAGCTAAGTTATATCATACAAACTTCTTCACCTTGTTTCTCAACAGAACCACGCTAGCACCCTCTTGTGTATTTCATACTCTCCATCTGACCTTTCCTTAAAAAGTACCCCCCTTTGACAAAGGCCCAAAATCCATTAAATGTGGAAGAGAATGTTTGTTTAATAAATGGTGCTGGCAAAATTGGAGATCCATTTGCAGAAAAATGAAACAAGATCTGTACCTCACACCATACACAAAAACGAACTCCAGAGGGATCAAAGACTTAAATGTGAAACCTAA
>NW_006921845.1:3194418-3198643 GCF_000298275.1 Orycteropus afer afer | reverse complement strand
TTGGCAGTTCAAACCCACTAGCTGCTCCACCAAAGGAAGATGGGGCAATCTACTTCCATAAAGATTTGTTGTTGTTGTTGTTTGCCATCGAGTCGGCCCCGACTCATAGCGACCCCTCCTTGGGTTTCCGAGGCAGTATCACTACGGAAGTAGGATTGCTCAACCTTCCTTCCAAGGAGGGGCTGGTGGGTTTGAACCACCAGCCTTCTGGTGAGCAGTCAAGTGCCTTAAGCACTATACTACCAGAGCTCCTTTACCACTTGGAAAACCCAATGGGAGTCACTATGAGTCAGAATCAACTCAATGGAATTGAGTGCTTTTTTTTTTTGTACTGCTAAGTTATGCTCTTGATTCCTGCCCTCCAATCAAAACTCTAGCAATTTCAGTTTCTAAGAAAGCAAGTTATTGCACTGATCCATAATAATATGCAAATGACTAATAACAGCCTCTTCCCCTCAGAGTATTAGAAAAAATACTCTGTCGAAATTGTAGAACTACCAAATGTTAGAAGAAGGATGGTCCATAGAGGTCCATACAGGTTCAAATCCCATATTCTCCAAAAGGCACTAAATCCCAAAGACATTAAATGGATGAGCCCAAATTAGAACACAACAGACGTAGTGTACTGATCTTTACACCAGATTTCCATATTCTTTCTATATTCCATGCTGCCTCCGGGATTCTGTTCCTGCCTGTTTTTCTTGGCTTTTTTTTTTTTCCATTGTCCACTCTTAATCCATAATTATATAAACAATACTCCCTTTCTCTCCCCTCTTTCTAATTATCACCATCTGTGTTAGTTATCTAGTACTGCTGTAACCGAAAAAATACCACAAGTGGGTGGCTTTAAACAGAAATTTATTTTCTCACGGTTCTGGAGACTAGAGGTCCAAATTCAGGGTGTCAGCTCTAGGGGAAAGTTTTTGTCTCTTTCAGGTTCTAGTAGTTCTCTTGGAAAGAGTACAGCCAGATACACCCTCCTTAGAATCAGCAATGGAAAGACTTCATCTCACATACTTTGGACATGTTATCAGGAAGGACCAGTCCCTGGATAACTCATTGCCATTGAATTGGATCCAACTCATAGCGACCCCTCCTTGGGTTTCCTAGGTGGTATCACTACAAAAGTAGACTGCCCAACCTTCCTTTGGAGGAGAGGCTGGTGGGTTTGAACTGCCAGCCTTCTGTTTAGCAGTCAAATGCCTTAGGCACTATGCCACCAGAGCTCCCAGTCCCCCAGATAAGGACATCATATTTGATAAAGTAAAGGTTCAGTGAAAAAGAGGAAGACCCTCAAGAGAGGGATTGACAACAGTCGCTGCAATCGTGGGGCCAAACACAGTAATGATTGTGAAGATAGCACAGGACCAGACAATGTTTCATTCTGTAACACTCAGGGTCACTATGACTCAGAACCCACTCGACAGACAGCATCTAACAACAATATATGTATAGAGATACTGCATCATGGTTTTAATTTGCATTTCCCTAATAATAGGAGCTCTGGTAGCATAGTGGCTAAAGCACTTGACTGCTAACCAGAAGGCTGGCGGTTCAAACCCACCAGCCACTCCTCGGAAGGAAGGTTGGGCAATCCTACTTCCGTAGTGATACTGCCTCAGAAACCCAAGGAGGGGTCGCTATGAGTCGGGGCCGACTCGACGGCAAACAACAACAACAATAATAGTAAACATCTTTTCATAGACATAATTACCATCCATATATCCTCATTGGTGAAGAGTCTGTTCAAATTTTTACCCAGGTTTCTCATTTGATTGTAAATGTTTAATTTAGGGAATTTATTCTCTCACAGTTTTAGAAACTAGAAATCCAAAATCAAGGTGTGTTGGCAGGGCCTTGCTCCCTGTCAAGGGTCCAGAGGAAAATCCTGCTTTGCCTCTTCCTAGCTCCTGGTGGTTGGTAGAAATTATTTGCATTCCTTGGCTTTAACCACACAACTCCAGTCTCTGCCTCCATCTTCATATGGCCTTCTCTTCTGTGTATCTGTATCTCTGTATGAATTTCCTTCTTAAATATTGGATTCAGGACCCACCCTAATGTAGTATGACCTCATTTTAACTTGATTACATCTGCAAAGACCCTATTTCCAAATAAGATCACACTCACATGTTCCAGGTTGACAGAGATTTTAGAAGGACACTATTCAATCCAATACAGCAACAGATACACAAAATAAAGAATATTATTGAAGAAAAAATTTCACTGTTACAGAGGAAATTAAAGGCATTATAAAAATACTTAGCTCAAAACTACGCATATAGAGGACTTCCAGTAAGATAGAGGAATAGGCAGACAAGCAACACAGACCCTCTTCAACAAAGAAAAGGAAAACCAATTGACAAAGATACAGAAGATAATCCTGGAGCCCTAAGCTTTGAAAGGAACTACACAGAAGTGAATTAGGCACCAACTAGTAGAAAAATCTGAATGAAAACAGTGAGTACAGAGATGGTCAGAGCTGCGGACTATCAGCCACTCTTGTGAGGCCGGAGTCCTAAGGAATGTGAGGCCTGAGTCCTAATGCCCTCCAGGTAATTCTTTAACCAGGAGTCTTTAGCACCAGGGATTCCAGCACGTCCCCCACGCCTCAGAGCTTTACCTGGCTCCAGCAAGTCCCTCACACCCCAGGGCTTTACCTCCCCTCCAGATAATTATTCTTTAACCAGTCTTTAGTGCCGGAGATTCCAGCACATCCCCCACGTCTCAGAGCTATACCCTAAACCCCCTCCCCTCCTCCCCCCTAGCAACAACCAATCATTTGTACCCCTTTGCCTTGGTGCTACTCCTCCCTGTATTTTTCCTATAAAAATGTAATAGTAGGAGGGCACGGGGTCTTTGCCCAAACTGCTGCGTTGGTTTAAGCTGAGACCCTAGCTCAAGCTAGCAAATAAACTTTCCTTTTGCTTTTGCATTATTGTGTCAGTGGTGGCTTCCTCGCGCCGACACTCCTTTCAAGACCTGAGTCCAACACTCTGATGAGACCAACAGTCTGAATATTTCCAAGTGGTATTGAAACCTGAGAAATGACCTAAAGATCAGTCTCAGTCATCCAGGGCTGCAGGGAAAATTGCTCTGGTGGCCTATGACTAGGAAGGGAAACAGCAAGGAGGGAGACAACCTAAGAAGTGGACTTTCTGCTGTCTAGAGGGTGCAGCCATTTTGATTGTTTACACATGACAGCCATTTTAGCTATTTAAAGTGACCGAGGGTGTAGCCATTTTTAATGTTTACAAGTGGCAACCATTTTGGATTTTAAAGTGATATAGCATTCTCATTCGGATTCCAGGGACCTAAGAACAGGCTCTGTTTACCAGGGGTGGCAAGGATGTATGAGGGGGTGATAACAGGAAAGGAGACAGGTGGTGAGTGTATAAGTGCTGTCAACTAGTGAATAGAGGAGCAGAACACAGTACCCTGCCTGTATAGATAACATACAAACAAAACAAAAGAAACGAAAATTGTGGGCAAGTCACTCCAACATATAATTACCAATTAAATATAAACACAAAAAGCCACAATGCTTTGGAGACAACAGAGCATCGCAGTCCACACAAAGAAGCAATATAAAGCAGGAGAAACAAAGAATCAGGATATCGACCCAAAACACATCCCTGAGGAAGACACAGCATTGGAACTCCCTGATAAGGAATTCAAAAGAATTATATTTAGGTATCTTCAAAGGATTGAAAGATAGACCAAGGAAACACAGACAAAATCTTAGAAGAATTTGGAAGAAAATATAAGAACAAAATGACAAAATCAATGAAAAATTAGAAATAATTCTAAATCTACAGATAGAAATCCAGAAGATTAGTACTAAATCGTCAGAAATAGATAACACATTGAAAGGGCAAAGGAGTAGAATTGAGTCAATGGAAAACAGAATTAATGAGATTGAAGACAAATACTTGAATACTTCTTTGGAAGGGGTCAATCAGAAAAAAGATCAAAACAAAATGAAGAAAGGCTAAGGTTCATGTGGGATACCATCAAAAGGAATAACCTACGTGTCACTGGAATTCCAGTACAGGAAGAGAAAAATTAAACCACTAAGAAAATTGTCCAAGATTTGTTGGAGGGGAACTTCCCTAATATGATGAAAGATGAGAATATATCCAATCAGGAAGTCCAACAAACCCCAAACAGGATAGACCCCAAAAGAAAATCACCAAGACATATCATCATCAAACTCACCAAAACCAAA
>NW_006921845.1:3179216-3193003 GCF_000298275.1 Orycteropus afer afer | reverse complement strand
CATACACATACTGGAATGCTATGCAGCACTAAAGAATAATGTAGAGTCTGCAAAACACTGCATAATATGGATGAACTTGGAGGACATTATGCTGAGTGAATAAGTCAATCACAGAAGGACAAATATAGTATTAGTTTGTTGTTGTGGAGGGTCAAGGAAAGGTTTATATATGGAGGTAAAATTTTTTTGTTGGTTGCCAGGGGTGGGAGGGGAGGGGAGGGAACACTGCAAAAGAAAAAAAAATGTATTGACCCATGTCACTTTAGTTTTGTGTATTTCACTATAATAAATTATATTTCAATAAAATACATTTTAAAAAAACTATGCATATAATTTTTCAAACATGAATGAAATTGTTTTGGTCCTCTAGTGACACTCTAACAGAAATTACCATAAATGGGTGGCCTTACTAAAAAGGGGTTTATTCTCTTTAGTTTAGGAGGCTAGAAGTCAGAGTTCAAGTGTCAGCTCTAGAGGCTGGGTGAAAGCCCCTCAACTTTGGGTTTCAGCTCTGCCTCTCACTCCCAGCCCACTGAAGCTACAGGCTTCTCTTCACTCAGGCAGCTGCTAGCTGCTGAGGTTGACAAACCCAGGGTCAACAAATAAAATAGTACAGTCCCAAGATTACCAAAAAACATGGCCCAGCCAAGCTGACACACAACTTACTTACCACAGAAATGGTTGACTTCCTAAGAAAATATTAGTTGCTTGTCTTGGTTCTGTAGGGCTGCTATAACGGGCATACTACAAGTGGATGGTTTTATCAAATAGGAATTTATTCTCTTACAATTTAGGAGGGAGGCTAGAAGTCCAAATTCAGAGTGCTGCAAAAGGGAATATACCCGTGACCATATATAAGTTTGGCAGACAATATTTCTACATATGTATTTGTGTGTGCTGCAAAAATGTCCATATAAAAAGAACTAACAGGGGCCAAAGTTATGATAACTTCTTAGCCACAGCCAACCACCCTGAGGGAGCAAATTAATGGACCCATGGGCTCAGGACCTTGGTCACAGGAGACATCAAGCTCAATTGGCATAACATACTACAAAAAAATATTGTTCTACGTTCTGCTTTGGTGAATAGCAACGAGGGTCTTGAAAGCTTGCAAGCGACCATGTAGATGCAACAACTGGTTCTCTCCTCATCTAGAGCAAAGAAGAATGAAGAAAACCAAGATGCATGGAAACAATTAGTCTGCGTAGACCACTCAAACCTCAGCCTACAAGACCCTGAGACTAGAAGACTAAAAGGTGCCTAGCTACCACTTGTCAACCATTTGGAAAGGGATCAGTGCAGGAGATCCTGTATAGAGTGGAAGAAAAATGTGGAACATTTTTTTATCAAAATGATAAAAAAAGAAAAGAAAGAAACAGTCTGATAGAGACTGGTGAAACCCCTGAGACTATGGCCCCTTGTCATCTTTCAGGCCTAGAACTGAACTCACTCCTATGGCCTCCAGTCAAACAATAGACAGGCATATAAGGTGACTATTTACATCAGATAGGTCAACTCCTTGGAAAAATCAATCATGAGGTCAGAGGGGCAGTATTCTCACACAGGGAGATATCTCAGAAGGCAGGAATGCATAGGAAAGAAGGACACAGGTAAAAGATAACCACGGGGAGGAAGTGGGAAGAGAACTGTCACTTTTTGAAGATTGCAATCAATGTCATGAAACGAAATGTGTATGAACTTCTGTACGGAAAATGAATTTGCTCTGTAAACTTTCACCCAAATCACAGTATTAAAAAAATTCTAAAGACAAAAAAATTTCAGAATGCCAGCTCTAGGGGCTGAGTGAAGGCCCCTCGACCTTGGGCTCAGCTCTGCCTCTGGTTCCTGGCACAATGGAGCTGGCTTCTTCCAACTCATGCTGCTACTGGCCACTGAGGCTGACAAACCCAAGGTCCACAGGTAAAATGGCACAATCCCAAGATTGTCAGACAATAGAGTAGGCCACTGGTTCAAGGACAGGAACTGGAGATGAAGACTTGGCCAAACACAGGATCCAAAATGTGCCAAAGAGCTAGAGACCTTTCTCAAAGCTTCTCCTTATATACTGGAAGCAGGCCACATCCCAAAGCAACTACTTAGCTACTCACAACAGATTCCATCATGGAGGTGATTACAATCTCATCATGGGGAACTACTACATTCAGTTACCCAGCCACTCAAAACCATAGCCCAGTCAAGTTGACACACAACCTTAGCTACCACATTGCCTAAAATAGCCTCAAAAGAAATGAAAAACCGAGCAGATCAATTACCACTGAAGGCTTACTTTACTTCCTCAAATTAACTATCAGAGATGCTTGAGCATAGTCACCTTTTTTTTTTTTTTTTTTTTTCTGTCATCTAGCATTTCTATAGAGTCACTTTGATTATCTTGACTATGGTAGGAAGTGAGCTGAAAAGCTAAAGTTGTTATCCCTGGAGGGATGTCTAGTTTGTTCCCACTCCATTGTTTCTCAAACTAAGAATTGCAGAGGAATGTTATCTCCTGAAATATTAGTGGATGTTCTGAGGGAAAAAAATTCTTATGGTAAGCAGCCTTTAACACGACCCCAATGATCCCTGCTTCCTAGTATTCACCCTCTATGTAATCCCCTCCCCTTGAGGAATAGAATATGGCAGATTTGATAACACTTCAAGATTGGGTTATAAACACTTTGTCTTCCATCTTGGCCTCTATCTCTTAGATAGCTCATGTTGATGGAAGCCAGTTGCCATGTTGTGAGGCAGCCATGTGGCGAGGTCTCTGTGGCAAAGAACCAAGGCCTGCCAACAAGTACTAGTGTGAACTTGGAACAGGATCTTTTAAATCCCATCAATATCCAAGTGAGTAACCTTAGAAATGAATTAACTGTTGCCTTTAGATGGCCACAGCCCTGGACAACACCTTCCTGGCATCCTTATGAGAGACTGCCGAAAGACCTACCCAAGGGGTTCCAAGATCCTGACCCACATAAATAGTGAGATAATAAATAGTTGTTGTTTTCAGCTGCTAATTTGAGGGGGATTTTTGGTGGGGTTATTTTTTTGTTTTGTTTGGAGATATGCACACCCATTGCTATTCACAATAGCAAAAAGATGGAATGAACCTAAGTGTCCATCTATTGATGAATGGATAAACAAAATGGGGTACATACTTACAATGGAATACTACTCAACTGTAAAGTTTAATAACAAGTTCCTGGAGCATCATATAACATGAATGAATCTGGAGAACACTGTGCTGAGTGAAATAAGTTGGTCACAGAAGGACAAATATTCTATGAAACCACTATGAAATCAACATCGTTTGATAACTACCAAGGATGGGAGGAGGAGAGGAGAACCACCTACTAGATGGGACAAATATGTTAATGCTGGTGAAAGGAAAGGCAATACACAATATGGGAGAATCAGCACAACCAAGGTAAATGAAGATAGTAAGAGGTACACAGAATAAAGGAAAACTACAATAAATACTATCAGACACAATTCTGAAACAACAGTAATAACAGCCAAAAACTTGTGAGTGGTTACACTGGTAGATATGTATGCTATACAGGTGTGGGAGGGTGTATGGGAGAATATACGCATGGATATTTAGATATAAAAGTTATGGCTATTTGTATATGTATATTTTTATGTGCTGCATATATATTCATATATATAATAAACACAATGGGGGCACTGTGAATTACTGGGCTTGAAGGCTAAGGTTCATAGTCTCAGGGGACATCTAGGTTAGTTGGTGCTCAAATAATTTCTTTTAGAAGGACCAGCACAAGGCTGGTCCCTATGAGGCAGAAATTAAAGATGTCCTCAATATCCAACTTTTCCAAAATGCTGTACCACTCCATCATCTCTAACACCAACTCCTCCTCTTCCCCTCAGCGCTCTTCCTCCTGTCTTCTCTCACTGACTTCGAGTCAAATCTAACTCATAGCAACCACTCCTTGGGTTTCTGAGGCGGTATCTATAGAAGTTGATTGCTCAGTCTTCCTTCCTAGGAGTGGCTGGTGGGTTTCAAGCACCAGCCTTCTGGTTAGCAGTCAAATGCCTTAGGCACTATGCCACCGGAGCTCCTCCCTCCTGTCTTAGGGTTCCGTATTTTGCTGTAACATCTCACAGAACTCACAAACTGCCATGGAAATGGCTCACATGGTGGTGGAGGCTGGGAGGCTGGCAAGTCCCAACTCCATAGGTAGATCTGGATGATTCTCCTCACTTATGTGGTTAGAGGGGCTGCAAACCCAAATCGGTGGATCAGATGACCAACTGTCTTCTCAAATCCAAGAGTAAGACAATGATGAACCAAACACAGGACAGGGGCAAGAGCTAATTTGGGGGGGTAATTTGTTACACTAATAGAGATTCCATAGTCAAATAAATTTAGGTAATGTTCTAAAGTATATACCTCTCATAGATTCACAAATATTGACATTGAAAAAAAAAATGGAGAGAGGTATGAAACCCTGCTGCAAATAAAGAAAATCCATTAAGCCTTGTTCATCCCAGTGTTCCTCAAATTTACTTAACTATCAAAACCTCTTGTTATGGAATATTTATTAACAGTTCACATTGTAATGCTATTCTAACTGGGTAAAAAATATTTCATTTGAGTCCAACTTGAAAATACTTTATGATTAGTAAATCATTTAGGTGGAAGAGAAGGGTATTCTATAGAAATCAGTCAACAACAAATAACAGAAAACTCAACTTTTAATGGTTTAAATAAATATAGATTTATTTTTTGATGTAACAGTAGAGAGGTGGGAAGCTGTTAGCACTGCCTCAGGAACTTAATGATGCTAAGGTCAGAGTCTTTGTGATCCTTACTCTTTCTCTCACACTTGATGCCCTGGGTTGCAAGATGGATAAACCAGCTTAGACATAATGGCAACTGTCAAGTTAAGAAGAAGAGATGCATGTCAAGAAATGCAGTTATGTCTGTCCCTCTCATCACAAAAAGCAGACACCTTCTAAGGAAGTACTCTGCTTATATTTTATTGCCCAGAAGTAAGTTGTTGGGCCACTAATATCTGCAGGAAACTTTGCAAAAGTGAGTAGCTATTCAGGGCACATTTCCACCTTGAGCAAAATTAGAATTTATTAGCAGAAAAGAAGGGGTAGATGGATATTAATTAGACAAATACAGAATTGATAGCAGAGAGTATAGAAGAAGCAACAGAACTCCATCCTTGCTCCTAAAAGGACAACTCAAGGTTCATGTGTTTTCTAAATGCAAGTGATCATGAATTAGTTAAACTAAAAAACAATAATGAGGCAGAAATCTAAATTTTTAAGCCCAGCTGATGCAGGAGACTAGATATTTGAGAGAGGGATGGAGGAAGCAATTGTGGGATAAAGACTGTATAATATTGGATGGAAAATCTCTCAGGGATCATTCAGCTGGAAGTTGTTCTTTCCCTGCCAAAATTCAAACATTTTTTAAGAAAATCACCTCACTTAATAATCTCAGAGGGAACTAGCACAAAGCTGGAACAAACCTATTTTCATCTGAACAGAGTACACAATCAGAAAAACAGATACAGCTAGGGAAGGACAAATCCAGGTGGTGAACTTGAAGCAGTTAGATAATGAAAACCAAAAAACGTTTATAATTATTATGTCCATGGGTGATAGTAAAAGTGGGATGGGTATTTGTATTGGTTTCCGAGGGATCCCATAACAAAATACCACAAATTGGGTGCCTTATTAGAACAAAAATTTACTTTCTCATCATCCTGGAGTTTAGAAATTCAAATCAGGATATCAGCCATGTTGATTCCTTGTGAGGGCTCTGAGAGATAATCTGTTTCACTCCTCTCTCCTAGCTTCTAATAGATTCGGAATCCCTCAGTGTTATCTTCTTTGCAGCTGCATCTGGCTCTGTTGTTACATGACCATCTTTCTTCTGACTCTGTCTCTTTGGCTCTTCTCCTCTTTCATAAGGACACCAGTCATATACGATTAGTATACACCCTATTCTAATATAACATCATGATGTTGTTGTTGTTGTTATGTGCCATCGAGTCAAACCCAACTCATAGCGACCCCTCCTTGGGTTTCTGAGGCAGTATCACTACGGAAGTAGGATTGCCCAACCTTCCTTCCAAGGAGTGAGTGGCTGGTGGGTTTGAACCGCCAGCCGTCTGGTTAGCAGGCAAGTGTCTTAGCCACTATGCTACCAAAGCTCCCAACATCATAATAGCCTAACTGATAACATCTTCAAAGACCTTATTTCCAAGCAAGGTCATATTCACAGGAAGTGAGGTTAGGACATATTTTTGTGGGGACACTATTTTATTTTATTTCATTTTTCTTTAACAAATGAATTTATCTACTTACAGTTTAAGAGGCTAGAATTTTGAATTCAGGGGGCCAGCTCTATGGGAGGCCTTACTTTTTTTTCTGTCTATTCTAGAGGAAAGTCTTTGTCTCTCTTCAGCTTGTTTCCTGGTTCCTTGGAGATTTCCAGGTGACATAGCATCAATCTTCCGCCATCTCTGATCACTTTTGCTTGTTTAATCACTTTTATATCTCAAAAGAGATTGACTCAAGACACACCCTACACTAGTCCTGCTCATGAGCATAACAAAGACAATGTATTCCCAAATAGGATTATAACCATAGGCAAAGAAGTTAAGATTTACAACACATATTTTGGAAGGACATAATTCAATCCATAACATTCCAAACTTTGGCCCCCAAAATTCATGCCCTTGCCACATGCAAAACACATTCACCCTATCACATCATTCCAAAAGTCTTAAATCAACTCTAGGTCTAAAATCTCATCTTCTGAAACATCTAAAACAAATGTAGGTGAGACTTTAGGTGCATTCCATCCTGGGCAAAATTCCTCTTCATCTGTGAACCTGTGAAATCTGTATTATTTTGAACCCCACAGTGATTTTGTATATCAATACTATTTTTCCCAATACACAAATGAAAAGAATAACATTCAAAAAGATTTAGAAATTTGCCCAAAACCTCATAGGTAGTAAGTGGCAGGTTCAGGATTATGGCTAAAATTTGCTTGTAATCAAAACACAAACATATTCTACTACACCACAGATCCATGTCTGGTCACTTGTAACACAAGCCATCTCTATCAATAACATGTTCTTGTTTGTAGTTTGTCAGATAAACTTTAACTGCCCAGTAAATTCAGTCCAATATAGTCTTTAACACTTTACTAATAATATTTTACTTTAAATATTAATATTGTACCAGGGTTCAAGGTCACCAACAAAAGACATAGACCACACACATTCTATTAAAAGACAGAACAAGATCAGCTTCTCTAGTGGGCACTGGTCTCCTGTGGCCGGTCAGCTCCCCCTCCACCCTGCCCACATGTGCAGGCAGTGTAGGGCTGATGTCCTATGAACACACCTTTTGTGCTATAATCAAGAGAGACCTTCTTCCCTCCCCACCAGTAGGGTTGGCCCGGTGCCATATGGTATCCATGCATGAACAAGAGACATAGAAAGTTACTTCGTACCCAGACTAGAGGAAAGCCTTCTCGGATAAGGAGAAGGAACTGGGAGAGAGAGTGACTCAATTCTGTATTAGAGCTTAAATTCTAAAGCACTTGGTTTGTGGAAAGCTGCTGTCTATAGTCTACAGTAGGAGCCCTGACTCTATTTTGAGTTTTAACATAAGTTCAGACTCCATTTGAGTTCTTTCTGACTGTTAAACCAATGATGTGGCTATGTATAGAGAAGACCAGAACAAACTTAAGGAGGCACAATTTTCCCTCAAAAAGAGTATGGTTATAAGTACATTGTGCTCACACAAAGAACTAGGGAGCCTGTATGGGTGTGTCCTTAATGATTTATTGAAAACAGCTACATTTTTTCTAATTTAAAGATTGGGGTCTTGGTATTGTCTTGTAGCCACCTTGTGGCTATGACTCAGGGCTTCATGGTCATGCATCATACCCTGACTACTGGTAGCTATGTAGTCAAGCCCCAGAACCAATCCTGTAGCTATTTTTAATCTTCAATTATATACACATCCCAATCACAGCCCTTTCTCCACTTCTGTAGTCTCACCTGTGACAGTGATCAACTGACCTGCCACCAATCATGATTTTGTGATGATTTCATATTCTAGCATATCATCAACCCCATGGCCTTGACTCAGCAGATTCCGTTCAGCTTCTGTACTGTGTTCATGCTGATGGTTTCCCTCATCCTGGATGATTGTCTTTGTCTTTGTCCTGTCTGAGCTTGATAAAAGGGTCTCTATAGAGTATGCTTGAGTCTGGGGTCTTTTTTCCCTAGGACAAATGGCATAGTCTACATCGAGATCCAAAACCATCCTTCCCTGTACCTCTAGAAGTCAAGGTCCAAAGCAGGTATCAAGAAGGGCTGTTGTACCTCACTATCTCCACAAAACTCAGGGACCCTGTGAGGTAAAAGCTCTTGGATGTTGAGCCCTATATTTCACTGTGGCTTTCCAAGACCTTTATTAAGTCTTGCTGTGTGTTTTTCCATGTAAGAACTCTTAATGCTTTCCTGTTTGTTTGCTGGCAATTGTTATTTCCAGGTGTAAGTCAGGCTACCTTTGATAATCTCTTAAAATTCTGGGAAAAATAACAGTTGAACTTGTAAGAAACTGAAATCATATTCTAAGATGTCGCTCTTACATATGTCTGAAGATTGTGCTGTAGCACCTCTAGAAGTGTGTTTGTATGCACAAATTTTTAAATTTCAAGAGAAATTCCTCATGCTGAACTCTGGCCTAATAAGTTTTTCTTTGCTCTTTTGTTGCTTTTCTTGCTCTCTATCGGTCTCTTGTATAATAGGGGGAAAATATACCCCAGATTCAAACAAGGTCAATAGAGACACTTTTATTAACCCTTGGACAGGATAGACAATCATCCAAGATAAGGGAAACCATCAGCATGTACACAGAACAGACAGCTGAATGAAGTCTGCTGAGTCACAGCCATGGAGCTAATTATATGTGATTGAAAACAAAGGGAACCATCACGATTGGTGGCAGATCAATTCATCACTGTTGCAAGCAGGACTACAGAAGCATGGAAAGGACCATGGTTGGGATACTTACATAATTGAAGATAGAAAAGGGTTATAGGATTGGTTCTGGGCCTTCACTTCCTGGCCAGGTGATGGTCCAGCTATGACTCATGACCACGCAGCCTGAGTCTTAGCCATAAGGTGGCTACAAAACAATACTAGCTCCCCAACCTAATGTAAATTAGAAAAGGACACACACAGGCAAGTTCTCTATTTCTTTGTGTGACCATAATCTACTTTCAACCATACTCTTCTTGAGCAAAAACTGCCCCTCCCTAGGTTTGTCCTGGAACTTGTTTATTGCCTCATATGCATGTGAGAGCTGGACAATAAATAAGAAAGACGGAAGAAGAGTTGATGCTTTTGAGTTGTGGTATTGGTGAAGAATACTGAAAGTACCATGGACTGCCAAAAGAATGAACATGGAAGTGCAGCTGGAATGCTCCTTGGAATTGTGTTTATAACAATCTTGAAGGTTTCCAAGTAACTTAAGGTAAATATTATAGAATGTGTTTCATTTAAAGAAAAGAGGTCATTTGTCTTAAAGGGAAAAGGAAAGAAATTTGTTATCTTTTGTCTTTAACACATGTAAATGAACTGGAATGATCTATTCTTGTCTTTGATCTTGAGTCAAAAGACAGGGAGGATGGGACAAAATTGGACCTCCTGGTCTCCCAATCTCTGAGATCATCTAGCTCTAGGGAAACTTTTGAAGGACCTCTCCCAAACTTGGAAGGAAGGTTGGGCAATCTACTTCTGTAGTGATACTGCCTCAGAAACCCAAGGAGGCGTTGCTATGAGTCAGATTCAACTCGATGGCAGTGAGTTCTCCCAAACCAGGCATAGACCTTTTCAGACAAAAGGAAATAAAAAAATGCTATGTTACTATAGTTTGTTATGGGGAACCATGGACAGATTCCCTCCATTGCCAGAGAACTCTACAAAGCAAAAGCAGAAATTACACATATGATAGCAAAAAAAAGCCCACTGCCATTGAGATGATTCCCACACATAGCAACCCCCATTGGGTTTCCAAGGTTATACATCTTTACAGAAATAGATTGCCCCATGTTCCTCCCATGGAGCAGCTGATGAGTTTGAATCACTGACTTTCTGGTTCACAGCCAAATGCCTTACCCACTATGCCACCAGAACTCCTTTACTTTGTGATGGCCCTAGGAAATGTTTCCATTACTAGCCAGAGACCTGAAATTATAGTCATGATTTGGTCATTTGGGCAAAAACTTTGCAATTTCCAAAACCAGTTGGTAAAATCTTAAAGGACTAATTTTGGATTGGGGGAAAATGGAAAAGTTTAAATGAAAACTTTGAATATTTAAACTAACTTTTTCAGCAGTAATTATGTAATTATGTTTTGTGATATACATATGTTGTTGTTGTTATGCGCCGTTGAGTCAGACCTGACTCATAGCAACCTGTCCTTGGGTTTCCCAGGCAATATCACTGAGGAAGTAGATTGCCCAACCTTCCTTCCAAGGAGTGGCTGGTGGGTTTGAACTGCCAGCCTTCTGGTTAGCAGTCAAGTGCCTTAGGCATATGCTACCAGAGCTCATATATATATATATATATATATATATATATATATAAATAATTTCAAGATCTTTCAGTAATTTACTGATAATCAAGTTAAATATTCATTATGACGTTCATATACTTTTCCTTTTTAGAGATAGGATATATACATATTCAGATCTGCTAATAAATGTGCTCATTTTTTGTCATTTAAAGGATTATATTATAAGAGATATGCAACAGATAATGTTAAAAAGATTTATTAAAAACTATTTATTTGCTATGGTCAGTTTTATCAATCTGGCTAAAATTCAATACCAAAACCAAACCAAACTCACTGCCGTGGAGTCAGATCTGACTCATAGCCACCCCTCCTTGGGTTTCTGAGGTAGTGTTATCACAGAAGTGGATTGGCCAAACTTCCTTCTGAGGAGTGGCTGGTGGGCTTGAACCACCAGCCTTCTGGTTAGCAGTCAAGTCCTTTAGGCACTATGCCACAAGATTTTTAGAAGCTTTAATGACAAACAGCATATAAAATGCAGAATTGGGTGTCTTGCCATTAAAGTAACAAAGTTTTCTTTGATTAGTGGTTTGAAGATTTCATTCTTTGTGTAACCTGCCTCAAAGGCAAGGAATGAGTCAGACTAAGTCACATGGTTTTGAAAAAACTAAAGTCTCTCCACCTTTTGGATTTTTAATTAAATATGTTAGGTATTGTTTCTCAATAACCTATAAGAAACTCTTGAAACTTTGAAACTTCGTGAAAAGAATTTTTTTAAAAAGAGAAGAGTACTGAAAAGGTTTCATTTAATAGGTTATAGATTACATCAAGGGAGCTCTGGTTGCATAGTGCCTAAGGCATTTGACTGCTAACCAGAATCTATTTCGGTGAAGACACCACCTTGGAAACCCAAGGAAGGGTCCCTATGAGTTGAATTGACTCCACAGCTGTGAGTTTTGTTTTGTGTTTTTAGATTCCATCACAAGGAGCTCTGGTGGTATAGTGGTTAAGGCATTTAGCTACTGGCCAGAAGGTTGGCAGTTTGAACCTACCAGTCACTCTGTAGAAGAAAGAGGAGGAGGTCTTCTTCCATAAAGATTTAAACCCAATGGGACTCACTATGAGTTCAATCAACTCAATGCAGTGAACTTGGTCTTTTTGGTTTAGATTGTACAAAACATATTGTCAAATCAAGAGAAGTGGTTGATTTTCTTTTGGATATACATAACTAAAAATTTATGTTAGTGTTTCCTCATATATTTTTGTCTAATATTAGACAAATGTCTGACATTATTTAATAATTTTAGTAATTTTAATTGCCCATTTGGTCGTAATTTTGTTTCTTTTAAAAGTCTCCCAGTGGGTTTGACTGGGAGAATTACTCCACTTAGTTATAGAGCTTAATTCAGATGTTTAGAGAGAAATTTGATAGTCTTGGTATATAATATTATGTCTCAAGATTATTATGTGTTACATTTAAGGCTTTTTGAAAATAAGGTTAAACATTATGTTTAGAGATATTCTCATTTAACATTCCTTTTGATTTCAAATTGTCTTTATTTGGCTTTACATTGGTTCTACAATTGACTTCCATCAGGTCTTTAATTTTTTTTAAAAAATATTATTGTGAATTAACCATGGCCATATTAAGTTTTATCACCTTCAGAGAAGCCTTTGCTTTGCTGTCCTTCTGAAACACTTCACCAAAATACTCCAACAGAAAGATGGACTATATTGGAGTTACGAAAAGGACTGTGATATTTTGAACATGGATTCTGCTAGAGTAAATCCACATTTCCATAACTCTGGTGTAGAGGGTGACAGGTTCACTAACTGCACTGCAGCTGATTCAGGCAGGATCTCAGGGGGAAAAAAATAACTACACAGAATTAAGTGAACTGAAAGATTACTATGATATCTGTATAGGAGTACTGATGATGTTTTAACATTCTATTTTCTGGATATAAGAAACTATTTTTTTCCTTGTTCCTAAATTATCTAATGGGTTTGTTGTTTTTACCTGTAGCTTTTGACTGGTTCTTGTTATTTTATTCCCAGGTGTTTATATATAATGAATTAACCAAGAGGAAAAATAAGAAATCTGAGAGGAATGTAAAAATGAGAACTAGAAAAGAAACCTTAAAGGAGATGAGAAAAATCTTAATCAACATAGTGCTATTAGCTACTAAAACAGCTAGCTCTTGCATTAAAAATAATAACATAATCATCAGACTTTAAATGAGTTTTACATAACGTGATTCCAATTAGAAGCTTCTGCTGATAAATTTAGCAAAGTTATTGTTGTCGTTACCAGTGCCACTCTGACAGGAATACCACAAATGAGATGGTCTTAACAAACAGGAGTTTATTCTCTTACAAATGGGGAGGCCAGAAGTCCGAGTTCAAAGTTTCAGGTTCTAGGGGCTGTATGAAAGCCCCTTGACCTTGGGGTTCAGCTCTGTCTCTTGCTCCCAGCCCACTGTAGCCAGAGGCATCTCTTCACTCAAGCAGCTACTGGCTGCTGAGGCTAACAAGCCCAAGGTTGACCAAAAAAAAAAAATGTCACAGTCCTGATGTTACCAAACAACACAGCAGGCCATTAATTCAAGTCTATAGAAAGTCCCAAGGTCAGTAGAGCATGGCAGGCTGCTGAACAATGACACAGCTACATGCAGGGTTCAAGCACGCCATAAGCTAGTGACTATCTCCAAGGCTTCTCCTTATATACAGGAAGCAGAACACAACCCTTAAGCAGCTACTCAGCTGCTCACAGTAGATTTCACCATAGAGTTGATTACCAGTCTCATCATGGGGAATACTGCATCCAGTTGCCCAGCCTCTCAACCAGGCCCAGCCAAGTTGACACACGAACTTAATCACCACAGTTATAAATATTGTAACTAAAGAAGAATCTGAAGTTCAAGCTATGATTTTATAAAATAGAATGTAATCAAGATTTCTCCCAAGGAACAGTTTTGTACCTTAATAGATGTACTTTACTATGTCTCTTAATATGCAATCTGAGGTTTTGCAGAATGTCTTTACATGAGGCACATGAAAACAGTGACGGACTGTGATAGTTGGAGTTGTGTGTCAACTTGGCTGGACCACAATTCTGTGTGGTTTAAGCTGTTGTGATGTGGTTATTCTCATCATGGGATCAGATGATTATGTTTTGAGCAGCCAATCTGTTGAAAGGGAGTTTC